>NW_006408617.1:10637587-10646960 GCF_000296735.1 Chrysochloris asiatica
GCACATAACAACAACAACATGTAGGGTTCCCAGGTTTGAATCTGGGATGGTGCGCTTTAAGTGCAGTCACCACACCTCTGTCAGTGGTGGTTCGTGTGTTTAGAGTGGGGATGATTTCAGCAGAGCTTACAGACTGAGACAGACTAGGGAGAAAGATCTAGTAATCAACTTCCAAAAAGCAACCAACTATAACCCTATGCATCATGAAGGGATGGGACAGGAGCATGCATTGAAGCAGGAAAACTCTGTGCGGGTCTGAGAAAACCCCCATTCTGGCACTGAAGATTAAAGGGAACTTGCTGCAGACAATCTGGTGTGCTTGCTGGTGACCACCTGGGTCCACTTGATGAGTGGAAGTGTGAGAGGGAGTACAGCAATGAAGACACAGAAGAAAGATGCAAAGACAGGCAACTGGTCTGAGGTTTAAGGAGTTGTGTGGATTCCAGAGCCTACAGACACTGACCTAGCCCAGGAGGGTTAGACAGGAGGGGTAGAAGAGAGAGAGAGAGAGAAAATGGGCCAGCTGGTCGGAAGTGCAGTGAGGTATGTATGCACTCCCAGCTTACAGCTGGTACCCATTTGATCTAGTTTGGAAGGCTAGTAATGAATTGACTAGAACTTGACCAAGAAGAGAGAAAGGTGTTTGTCGCTGTGAGCTGTTGTAAATGGCTGCAGTTTGATGGCTTGTTCTGTATTGCACTTTGCTTATGGATGCTGATGCTCAAAGTTCCAATAGGAATGGAAAACTCTTCACATCAAGAAACATGCTTGTCACCTCAGAGTACAGGGTTGATTGTTGTTGTTAAGTGTCATTGAGCTGATTCCAACCAACAGTGACCCTGTACAGGGTTTCCCAGGAGCAGCTAGTGAGCTTGAACTGCCAACCTTACAGTTCAAACAGCTTTACAGTCTGGAGCATTAATCCACAGCGCCACACCAGGATACCTACAGTGAGGAGGTGATGAAGGCATGAAAGTGCTGCCTTACAAGCTTTCACAGATGTGCTTACAATTAAAATGATTGTTATGGGGAAAGTTAATACTTCAAGTATAAAGGGCCCAATGGCTCCAAGAACCAGGATGTGGCCTGCACTGTAGTGAATTACTTTATACTGACTTCTCTACTCAAGTCTAAGGAGCTCTGGTAGTCTAGTGGTTATGAATTGGGATGCAAACCTTAAGGTCAGCAGTTCGAAACTACCAGCTGTTCCGCGGGAGAAAGATGAGGCAGAAAGATGAGGCTTTCTGCTCCCATAAAGATTTAAAGCCTCGGAAACCCTGTGCAGGGTCTTTATAAGTTGAAACCAACTCCACCGCACATAACCACCACTCATAGTCTAGGAGCTCTGATAACGTAGTGGTTACGAATCGGGCTGCCAATCTCACTGTCAGCAGTTTGAAACTACCAGAAGTTCTGCAGGAGAAAGATGAGGTTTTCTGCTCCCATAAAGATTTACCGCCTCGAAACCCTATGCAGGGTCACTATGAGTTGGAACCGACTCCACAGCACATAATCACCACCACCACTCAAAGTCTTTGTTTCCAGATTGGTCTGTGGGAGAAAATGTGGGAGAAGATGCTGATAGGATTATATGATTCAGCTGTGATTTTTAACAGGGTTCATTGTAATTGTAAAAGGAACTCTAAACATGGGTATCCAATGAGCCATTTGCAAATCAAGAAGGGGGATTCATCAAGGAGGAATAGACAGGAGTGGTGTATACCCTTTGGGCCCTGAGATTGCTGGACACTGAACCTCCTTGACCCAGGGACAGAAACCTATGACACTGGAGGAGTGGCAGAAGAGTGGCAAAAGTGCAGTTACAGCAGAACACAGAGTCAGAGCACCTGACAGAGTTGTGGGCTTCCTAGCCCCCCAAAAGCAAGTAAAGCTGAGTGGGAGACTTGCTTGCAGAGTGGGATTCCTCCAGGCACTTCATTGAGGAGACATTTGCTGACCCACAGAACTAGAGCTGAGTGTCTTCTAGCTCAGGCTTATAGTGGAGTAGACTGTTCATTAGATACTTATCGGCAGAAGTTAAATGAGCCTTGTTGCATTACCTGAGTGGGGCAGGAGCCAGACAAAGGGACTTTGGGACTGAAAGAAAGATATACCTGCAGTCATGGCTGAGAAGAGGCTGTCCTGAATGGAAGAACTGTGAGCTGAGCATTTCTGACCCTGCATTGTAACTGGGATAATGCGCTGTACTGCAAAGTTGGTTTGAACCACAAAGTCGGTGGTTCAAGCTCACCAGACGCTCCTTGGAAACCCTATACAGGATTGCTATGAGTTATAAATGACTCCACAGCACTTAACAACAATGATAACTTCCCTAACAAACCACCTATGTGTGAATATGGTGTCTCAGTTCTGTGTGGACATTGCAATGATTTCTCAAACCCAGATGAAGAGAGCGCTGTGGGAGGGACAGTGGTGTCAGAACTGGTGAAGAAGATTGGAGCGTAGAGGCGTGTCTAACCTCAGCCTCATAGGAATCAGCTGTGAGCTGATGCCGATGTGGAGTCTGATTCCCTTTCCCCCTTGGGAAAAGCCCAAGGAGGTCAGATGATCCCCCACATACACACACAACATGTTTTAAAAACGGATGTACAGCTAACAGCAATAAGAAGCTTCATCCGTGTTGACTTTTTTAAAGGGCTTACGGTTGAAGGGAGAACAGGTCATGATTCCTAACCCTAACTGCACATTAGAATTGCTTGGGAAGTTTTCAAACTAGCAATCAAGACTTGTGCAAGAGAAGCAACAGAGTCTGGAAAGATACTGATAGATACTGGAAGATACTGGATCCTCACAACAATGGAGCCCAGCTGTTAAGTGATGGGGCAGGACACCCACAAGAAGGTCATTGTGAGATCTATAGCTGTTAAGAGGAGTGTGGCAGGGCAGGTTAGGAGTATGCGCTGGACTGCAGGGTCGGTTTGAATGCAAGGTTGGTGGTTCAAGCTCACCAGTCGCTCCTTGGAAACCCTATACAGGGTCGCTATGAGTCACATCTAACAAACAAACAAAAATGACTGTGAAGAAGACCACCAGCAAGGAGGCTGTGGTTAGCAAAGACAATTAAGTCAAACTGAATGATCTATAACTATGACTGTTGCTTAGCTCCACCCTTGGCCACACACAAGGTGAAGCTTAATTGCCTTTATACTAATCCTCGTGGACGCAATATCTATTTCTAAAACGAGCACCTCATTTGACCTAGATCTCTAGTTCTTTACACTGTCTTCCTTTTTTTTCCCCAATCTACGTGTTTGTTTTGGTGCTTCCTATTTGTGTCTACTGAACAATCTGTATTCAACCATTTTTTCCTGTTTGTTCAAAAGTCCTTTGAAGTCTACTCTTAACCTTTTTGTCACAGGAGTGACTAACTCCCCAGTGCTCTCAAGTGTATACTCAAGTCAATAAAGATATAACTTAGTTCTACTACATTTCTATTACCTGAGTGACTTTCATCTCTGTCTCCTGCCTCATTGTCAAAAGATAACACATATTGCATGGATTCCCTCCCCATTCCATCCGTATCATTCTGTAATCAGAAAATGATCTGCCATATCATAAATGATTCGTGTCCAGATATTTAGTTAACCATTTTCCTCAAAGGCCCAATAAAACAGTTGGAGAGCAACAGTCTATTTAAAATTCAAATGTGTGGCTCTGAAGACTATTTGACATGCAGTCATTATTTGCATAGTGTCCTAGCCAAGCATGAAAGTGGCTAATGGCTGCCCTTGAAAGAAATGAACTGTGTAAAAAATTTCAAGCAAACATGACCCAACTGTGCACACATAAGGGAGGTTGTATAAGAAACTCACTGGGTTTATACCCAAATTGCCCCTCAACTTGCCACAGATCAGCATAAACTTCACCTCTTTGCCATCAATTAAAACCGTGAACAGATGAACTTTTCAGCAAGGACAGCTGAAGTGCCTTCTCTGCAGATGGTCAGCATCACATGTTGTAGTAATGGCTGGACACGCCATAGAGGTACCGTACAAAAACTGTGGGACTCAGAGCACTTAGCTCCCGGCACTGTGTGTTTAGCATTCTCTTCTTCCAGATGGATTTCCTTCATAGGAATGGGATTCTTTTTATTCAGCATTTGCAGAAGGATTACCGGGCTTACTATGATTTTCTAAACTTTATGTCCAATGTTGGAGACCCCCGGAATATTTTTTCTATTTATTTTCCACTTTGGTTTCAGCTTAATCAGACAGTTGGAACTAAGATGATATGGGTAGCAGTCATTGGGGATTGGTTCAATCTTATATGTAAATGGTAAGACTTCTGTGTTTTTGTTTTTCAATTTTTCCTAAAACTTAACTTTGTGTGGCTTTGTCTTAATTAGATTTCAGGTGTGTGCAATTTTACTTGGGCAATCTTTCAAACATACCAGTTATTTGGTATACCTAATTTATAAATAGAAGTTAGAAAAAGCCTAGAAATATATCATTTATCTGACTTACAATAATTAAATTTCCAAACCCTGTAACATATATGTATGTGATAAACCAAGAGGTTGGTAGTTAAATATTGTTGTTGCTAGGCACTGTCAAGTTGGTTCCAACTCATAGCCACCCTATGCACCCTAGGAAGCCCTGTCCTGTCCCATGCACCAGCCTCACAGTTAAGTACATTTAAGCCCATTGTTCTTCTCACTGTGTCATCCATTGTGTTGGGGGTCTTCCTCTTTTCCACTGACCTCCATTTTACCAAGCACGATATCCTTCTCCAGTGATTTGTCCCTCCTAATAATATGTCCAAAGTATGAGAAACAAAGTTAAATGAACAAGCCTGCAATGACAGTTTTATGATTCCAAGGACCGATTTGATATTCCCAGTCTAAGTACCTAAAATCCCCAGTGACTTCCCTAGTGAGAAAATGTCTCTGTTCTTATGAAAACATTTGGATGTGCCAACATCCCAAATGAGTGTACCGTCCTCCCAGTGAAAGACCTAGACGAGAACCTAAGTACCGTAACATTCTCTTAATCATGAGCTTTGCCCGTTAATCTTCTGCTTGAATCATTTTATAAGAGAGAATAGCTAGTCTTTAATTAGTATCTGAGTATATAAATATATGTGTGCATTTGTATTTCTTTACATACAGGATCTTATTTGGTCATCGGCCCTACTGGTGGGTCCAAGAAACTCAGAATTATCCAAACCACTCAAGACTATGTCTTGAACAGTTCCCCACTACGTGTGAAACGGGACCAGGTAAGATATTAAAACAACTGTACGTTACTGAAGGTATTCCAACATAGAGTGATTACGTATAATTATCATCTAGTAATTGATATTATGTAAAGTATTTTTTTTAAATGTCCAGAGTGAGGATGTTAAAGGTTTATAAACATCAAAATTGTTAATAAGAAATAAGATATGCTATGAATAATCATGTTTTATTTTATTTGTGAAAAGGTAGGTTAGCAGAATTGCCCCAAATGATTTTATATTATGTATTTACTTAATGGAAGAATGTAATGGTTTAATATTTAAAAACAAAAAAGTTAGCTAGAACAAATTCCTGATATTAATAAACTGTTCATTTATCTGATGCAGAAAAATTTGCAAAGTTATTATTGTATGTCTTATAAGAGTTCCACAAATGAGGAAAGAATAAAGTTTTCTGTAAGAAAGTAAGAATTTTGTTCTTACTTCAGTGTTGTTATCATTAGTAAAAATTATCTTTCGCTTTAGAATAGTCTCTTTAAACTTCCATGTGTTTAGACTTCTTGAGCCACTTACTTTTTTGTTATTAGATTCTGTTAGAGTATAAAATCTTTACTATGGAATGTGAGTCTAACACTAAAAAGTTTTGTTTTGTTTTTGAAAAATATATCAAGGAAAATTGCATACTGTTATAAAATATATAAAATTGTGTTATGTTGTACCTTATTATAGATTGTTACATGGCATAACATTCTTTCCATTTGACATCCTTTGAAACTAACCATGAATATAGTGAGATTATAGTAATATAGTAAGTATATAGTGAATATAGTAAGATTCTGATGGATTTTGAACCTCTTTCTTTCTGCGCCCATAAAAGTATACCAACATCTATTATATTATTTATCATACTGTACTCTATTTCTTTATACATGTGACTCCTCCAGTAGACTGTGAGTTTCATCATATTAGGGGCCATTTATATTTTATCTGTTGAAACCAATGGAAGGATGGATGAATGGATGCTTGGTTTGTTGGATGGATGAATGGATCCCTTAAAACAATTGAAATGCTGTCTGTCTAGCTCAGTATTTTGCAGCATGTGCTGTGTCTTATGAGACATTTTGGGGTGGGTGGGGAAGGGGATTGTTACATTTATATACATCCCTTGAAGATTTACAACTCACTTAAAAGACTGAAAATTCTCTTAGTGCTTTTCAAAAACAGATTGGTGTTTGCTCTGAATGAGTCTGCATTGATGAAATAACATCAGAAATAACATCAAAGTAGATTTAAAAAATATCAAGCAACTTGGGAAAGATTCTGGGAGCAGAAAAGCTACCTGTATGCAGGCTTCTTCTGGTAGGGACTATTGTTATCAGTTGCCATCGAGTCAGCCCCAACTTATGGAGACTTAGTCCTGGTGTGGTGCTGTAGGCTAAAAACTGGACCACAAGCTCTGTTTGAACCACAAGGCCAGCAGTTGATGAGTCTGAACCAACTCTATGGCACTTAACAACAGCACCAACATCTAAACAAAATGGTTTCTGGTTTTGTATCTTCTTCATGATCATTGGTATGTTTGATTAATGGATGTCTGCTGTTGTTGCTTATCATTTTGAGTCATGCCACATCAGTAAATGAAGGCCACAAAGCCTTTAGTCCATCTGCGTCATTAAGGTCTATGTTGAGGAATGTCTTCCAGCCTGTTGAGGTACTCCAGCACTGAATCAGACAATAGTCTATGGTGAGCCATATGTTTTTCCTTGACTGGTTTTTTGGAAGTAGGTCACCAGCCCTTTTCTTCCTTGGCTGTTTTAATCTGGAAGCTCTGCTGACACCTGTCCATTATGTGTGACCCTGCTGGTATTTGAATTACCAGTGGCTCAGCTTCCGGCATCATGCAGCCGCCGTGGTACAACAAACTGAGAGATGGGTGGTGGATGTATGTCTCCTTTTTGTAGTATCTCCTCATTCTCCATTTCACAACAAAGGTTCCCACTGAAAATGGGATCAGGACAGGCATTGATGAACCTACTCTATTTAGTAGTCATTTATTAGTCCGTTGGTAAGTCTGGAAATGCCACAATATCCTTGATTTTTCAGCCTAAGGAAAATCAACTGATTCATGATCCAATATGAGTATTTTATTTTATTTTTTCAATTAAAAACAATCAGATGTGAAGTAGGTGAAAGCTTTTCAGCAGGTTTTGTTGCAATGATCTGAGTTCTTAGTTAGCATCGAATATTTTGATTTTCAGAACCCAGTATGCTTAAAAATCTGAAAAACATTTAAATAGTGTTTTTGAGGCTCAACTTGGCAATTTTCCTTACTTCTAGCCTTTTTTTTCCTCCTAACTTTTTATTGTGAATTGAGTGGAGGTTTACAGATAAGATCTTCTGCCTTACATTCAACAAACAATACACTTAGTTTTATCTCAATGATTGCAATCCCCTCTGTGGAAAAACAGTCATCTGCTTTCTCTCTACAGCCTGTATACCCATAAAAGTATGCATGTGCCTATTTTCCAAGTGATTTGTAACTTTCATAGTTAATGTGCTGTCCTAGTGTCTGTTGCTGAGATCCACACTTCATTAACTGATGTTCAAATGGATGGACACTTTGTCGTTGCAGGAAGTCCATCTGGCCATGCAATGGGCTCATCGTGTGTCTGGTACGTCATGGTAACGGCTGCCCTGAGCTATGCTGTCAGTCGGATAGATAAATCGTCCATCACTTTGCACAGGTCAGTGCGGCTCCAATTTCTGTGGCATTGGGATATGTCAACTTGGAATTCTGAAATACTTTTTATCAAAAAAAAAAAAAGAAAGAAAGAAAATCATTTTAATGTAATTTTAGTTGTTGAAATGTGCTGATTCTAATTTGAGCCCAAATAGAAAAATGAAAAGAAAATTAATATTTTGGTTTAAGGTGATGTCCTAATTAGCTTACACCTCTTGCCACATTATAGAGTTGGAAATGTTTAATTGATTAATGGCTTGTTAAATGTGCCTTTGGGTTTCTAAATACAACAATAATTTGGAAATTTTATAAATAATTCATCAAAAATTATCTAAGGTATTATATTTGCATGCACTTTCCCTTGCTTTAAGAATAACTGGAAGCTTTGATAATCATCATTCCCCTTGAATGCGTCAGTCTATTTAGCAAAATTATGTTTCTTTCTTTCAAAGGCCAACATTTTAGTTATTAATAACAAATTCTAACATTAACAGCTATGCAAATCTTTAAGCTACAAACATGGAAGCAAAGCTCGATTTGAATGCTAATAAATTTCTTAATGCCTAGAAATATGATTTTAAATTACTCATTGTTTTTTGTTTGTTTTTTATTGGTGAGAACTGGGCTATTTTCTTATCTTCTTTCCTGAACTCTTCTATCACAAGAAGAACCCTGAGCACTACTCATGATAAACTGTTTGACTACTTGATAGGAGATATGTCAGCTAATCTCTTTAAAATAATATATAACATGTATTTTGGGTCCTAAGGATCTTTGGTAGCATAGTGGTAACTATTCGGGCTGCTAACCTTATGGTCAACAGTATGAAACTACCAGCAGTTCTGCAGGAGAAAGATGAGGATTTCTACTCCTGTAAAAATTCACAGCCTCAGAAATGTTATGGAGGGTCGCTATGAGTAGGAACCAACTCCACAGCACACCACCACCACTACCACCATATCGGTCCAGGTATGGCACTGTAGGATAAGTACTAGACCATGAGCCACCAGGTGATTCAAAGTCACCAGCTGCTCCTCAGAAACCCTCTTCAGGGTCAATATGAGTTGGAGCTAACTGTGTGGCACTCAACAACAACAATCATTCTATAAAAGTTCTTATAAAATATAAAATAAAAAAATTTCCAAGATCCATCAATATTCCACTTTTTAGAGTTGTTGTTGTTGTTAAGTGTTGTTGAGTTGGTTCTGACTCATAGTGACCCTGTATAGGGTTTCCAAAGAGTGGCTGGTGAGCTTGAACCGCTGAACTTGTGTTCAAACTGAACTTGCAGTCCAGCACATTACCCCACAGCACCACACAAGGATTGGATAATATAATTAATAACTGACCAAAGAAATTTGGACATTTTCAAAGTTTTTTCTAATGAGTCATTTGAGTTATGGTGTTGGAGAAGAATATTGAAAGTATCATGGGCTG
>NW_006408617.1:10649494-10650855 GCF_000296735.1 Chrysochloris asiatica
GCCCATCCCTGTCTACTCTGTATGTGGAAGGGGTGGGAATGAATCTTGCAGTAGGGATTTGTTTCCTCTTTTGAGCTACTGCATCCATAGGTGTAGTTCAAATTCATCAAATTGTATCAGATTATGCTTTTTTTCTCTTCTTTCTTCTTCGAGTTGAGCTCTGATCATCCAGTCCTTGAAGCAAGGTCAAGTGGGTATTATCTGCAACTGTGGGTGTTCTTGCAACTATCCGCTCTCTTCTTATCAGCTGGACGCTTCACTCCCCACTCTAGTCTTCTGTGGCTGTGTCACTGACTCTGGACCCAAGAGTCCCCAGGTCTTGCCACACTGCTGGCCACCCAGGTCTCCACCTGGGTTCACAGGAGTCTATTGAACATCGTAGGGCTTAGCTGACAGCTTCATTGCTGTTTTTCCCTCACTTCCCCTTATGAGTGACGAGAGTGGTCACCAAACCGAGCGTGTATTCCCCTTGAGTCTTAGTCTTGGAAGAGGATTTGCACTGAGGGGACCCTACCACTTGTTTTGATGTCTCCTGGGCAAGCAACTTGGTTGTTCTTGTAGTAACAGTCGGTCTGCCTCTATTGTTTTGTATTCTTCCTGTAGTTCTTTCTTTCAAGAAGTATCTTCTGTTTTTCTAGTTGCTCCAGGTTGGTCTGCTCGTCCTTTCAAGTGGAAATTTCCCATCTCTGTAGATCTGGATGTGGTTCAGGCTTCCACCTATAGTTTTATGTAATGCAGAGGCTCCTCAGGAAGTCTCCTTCACTGGGCACGTTGTGACCCCATTTTAGGTATTCCAATCAGTTATAGGCAGAAGACGGACTTACAAGCTTTCTATGATAATATTTCTAGCTATTCCTTTCTCTCCCCCTCCAGTGTCTATTTTATATTATAATGCACGGAAAACCAAGATTCAAGAGACAGCCAAGCATCTTAACATTATTTCCCCCTTTTCTCCATTCCAACCATGTCTCAATTTCTGTATCCCAGAGTCCTGTTACTCCAAGGTTTGCACAAGACCTTTTTAAAGTGTTGAAGAGCAAAGGTGTCAGCTTGAAGACTAAGTTGTGCCTGACCCAAGCCATGGTATTTTCAATAACCTGATATGCATGCAAAAGCTGGGCAGTGAATAAGGAAGACCATAGAAGAATTGATGCTTTTGAGGTATGGTGTTGGAAGAGAATATTCAAAGTGCACGGGCTTCCAAAAGAACCAATAAATCCATTTTGGAAGAAGTGCAGCCAGAGTGTTCCTTAGAGGCCAAGAGGACCAAACTTCGTCTCTCATACTTCAGACATATTGTCAGGAGGGACCAGTCACTGGAGAAGGATATCATGTTTGGTAAGGTGGAGGGTCAGAGAAAA
>NW_006408617.1:10650955-10659865 GCF_000296735.1 Chrysochloris asiatica
GTTGGAAGAAGTACAGCCAGAGTGCTCCTTGGAGGCCAGGATGGCCAAGCTTTGTCTCTCATACTTTGGACATATTGTCAGGAGGGACCAGTCGCCAGAGAAGGATATCATATTTGGTGAGGTGGAGGGTCAGAGAAAAAGAGGAAGACCCCCAGTGAGATGAATTGGCCAAGTGGCAGCATCAATGTGCTCAAGCATGGCAACAATTGTGAGGTTGGCTCAGGACCGGGCAGTGTTTCGTTCAGTTTTGCATAGGGTTGCTATGAGTTGGTACCGACTTGATGGCACTTAACAACAAAAACAATGAGTCACTGACCTGAATGAGTTAATGTAATCATTATCCAACCCAAAACAATAGGAGAAAGTTTTTTTTGTAATTTGAAGAAAATTGCATTTTCTTTCCATAGACAAATTTTTAAAGTACAATTTGAAAAGCTTCTACTCTTCTCCGTAGTTTACTTTTCTATCCCCAAACTTGGAAAATGGCTTGTTTCTGTAACTGCAATATTTCCTTCACTCATCAAAATGTATTGAAAGCCAAGTCCTTAACTAATAATATAGAATCCTTGTTTATTCTTCCACATGGGTAACCCCTGTTTTTTCCTCTCTGAAAGTCTCATTACTTTGTATTAGCTTCTGTATAACCAAATTTTGACCTGTTTTATCATGTAATCCTGACAATCCAATCAGAACCCTTCAGGAATTCCCAGAACTCATTATTTCCAATTCTTTTTAATGGTGAGCATTACTTAGATTTTAATATTTTATGAGTTTGTGTGCCTTGCTATTTCTAATCCAAAGTCTATAACCCATAGGTCCATATCCTTGTTCCTTATTTTTCTATGCTTCAAAAAACAAGGAGCCAGAACTCTTGAGAACCTGTGGAATTAAGCCCACTGTACTTGTGTCCTTGTTGGGAAGTTCATGCAGTTTTCATGCAGGTAGCATCTGCTTCTCCAGTGGCTTTTCCTCAAGCAGAGAATGGCTGAGAACAGAAGGTAGAGAGAAAGCACATGTGACAGGGAGTGAAAATACAGATGGTTCATTTTGGATCAGTCTGGATATTAGTAATTCTCCCAAACTTGAATTCCCTCTGCTACATTAAAATAATTATCAGAAAGTCAAATTGGCTCCCTTTTATAGCATTAATAACAACCCAGGATACAGGACCAGTTATGTTTATTGCATGAGTAAATGTGTAAATCTTTGCCTTTCAAATTCCATTCAGCACAAGGAAACAGAATTTTGAAAAAAATGAAGAACAACAACAACAACAACAACAACAAAAACACCTGTAGAAGAATGGTGCTATGCCAGAGCTATAAGTTTCTGTGGCAAAAGAGCTCGAGTATCCTTTAATTTTATGAGTAATACAATGTGTTTGCTATTGACGCTTGTATCTATTTTTCCATTGTAGACTGACCTGGTCATTTCTTTGGAGTCTCTTTTGGGTGATTCAATTCACTGTCTGCATCTCCAGAGTATTCATAGCAACACACTTTCCTCATCAAGTTATTCTTGGAGTAATTGGTGGTAAATATGATCACTTATCTTCAGTTGTGTCATTTGAAAGCTTTAGCCTCATTTGTTTTATGTTGTTAGATGTTCCCTGGTAATCAGTTTTCCAATTTCAGAGGAAATTCTGTCAAACCACTGATACTAAATGCTACCCTGGGAGATTAAGTGTTTCAACACACCTCTCATATCCTCCATGTGCACAATGGCATCGTTTCACTCAATGGTATAAATTCATTACCTCTTAGTGCACTGTCTTCTCTGAAGTGCAATTAGAGCTAAGTCTACCTCTCTAACTACCACTTCAGACAGCATGTTTATGTCTTGTTTTCAGTGACTTAACAGTGACCCTCCAGCCTGCACACCATGCCACTTTCTCTGAAATATCTGAAGTAATAATTACATGACTGCGGATTTCACTGAGCAGCCGCTTTGTATTCCTGAAGGAGCGTTCCTCATGATTGGATTTCTGCGCTTCAGCCCCTCTCATCTTTCAAAGGCTCTCTAAGTTAATTGGCCATGGTGACTGGAAAATTAATTGCAAGTACCTACATAAGTGCTTTGCCCATAAAGTGGGTTTTCACTCAGCACCACTGACACCTGAACAACCCCCTGTGCTAATATGGATGGTGAAAAGGCCAGCAGGACAAATATGTTTTAGTTATTGATTCAAGGAAAAAGCTTGGGGAAATTGATAGAAGCTAGGTGTCTAAAGCACTTCATCATTGAAAGCTGTGGCTCAGTTCTTTATGCAGAAAGTGATTCCCCAGAGGCTTACGAACACACAGTCATTTTCAGTGTCTCTTTCTAATCCCCAGGCATGCTTGTGGCAGAGGCCTTTGAACACACTCCAGGCATCCAAACAGCCAGTTTGAGCACATACCTGAAGACCAACCTCTTCCTCTTCCTGTTTGCACTTGGTTTTTACCTCCTTCTCAGCCTGCTTGACATTGACCTGCTGTGGTCAGTTCCGATAGCCAAAAAGTGGTGTGCCAACCCTGACTGGATCCACATCGACACCACGCCTTTTGCTGGACTCATGAGAAACCTTGGAGTCCTCTTTGGTTTAGGCTTTGCAATCAACTCTAAGATGTTCCTTATGAGCTGCAAAGGGGAAAATGGCTACAAGCTGAGCTTCCGGCTGCTCTGTGTGATGACCTCATTGACAACGCTACAGCTCTACCATTTCATCAAGATCCCCACTCACACAGAACGTTTATTTTATGTGCTGTCTTTCTGTAAAAGTGCGTCCATTCCACTGACTGTCGTAGCTTTGATTCCCTACTGCATCCACATGTTAATGAAACCAAGTGAAAAGAAGATTCATTAGAGTTGTGTAGAGAGCTAGTGCTCTGCGATCCCAGGGTGACCCTATTTCTTCATCTACCAGTAGAGTAAGAGCAAGGACAGATGCCAGAGAGCAGGCTTCCAGTCGGAGGTCACAAAATGGCAGCCACCAACCCCATCTCACCCACACATATAGCATATGTTTAGCTTGACCTTCACAGAGTTTCGTTTTCTACGTTAACTGCTGACATTTAAAATCAGAATATCTCACATAAAATCTTAATTTCTATATCTTCTTGAATAATCTGAAGATATGACAATATAGGGTTTATATTCTTACCTATAGACAATTGACTGGAGCTGAGTACTGGTTGTCCCCCAAAAGTCAAGCACTTTCATTGTATCATAGCACTCCAACAAAAGCCCCAGTATCAGATATTACTTTTGGCATCTTAAAGGCAGGCCAGCTCTGGCTATTGTGGGTATTTTAGTGGGAGCCTCTGTCAAATCCAATTCCCTCAGTATGCAGATGAAAAATGACAATCCATTCAGGTGAAAGAAATTGCCCATGATCATGTACTAGCAGAATAGGGATTAGAACCCAAGTCTCCTGATAATAGATTACATTGTGTTTTAATTTCTTCATTCCCAAGAAGTTCAAATCTGCAAGAGTGGATATTTTGATACAGATTCTTTAACACTGACATGAGTCAGTACCAACTCGATGGCACCTAACAACAATAACAACAATCATATCAGAAATGGTATTAAAATGCCATATCCTATTTGACTTAAAACATGGCCCATTACTTTGAAGTATGTTCAATGCCAACTTGTGTACAGGATTTTGATGGGGTAGCAGTGGCTTTAAATATGGATATATAAGCACATCGAATGGGGGAAGAAAGAGGCCAAGCCACTGTTGGGGACTAAACTTCTGCTTAATATCTAGGCTTTGGAATATTCAATAAATGATGTGGAAGACACTCTGCTTAGAACTTTATTTGCTCAGAATGTCTATCTCTTCACTATGACATCTCCATACTTTATTTTTCTAGTAGTCAATCCTTAAAAATCAGGGAAATAAAATATCTTTCTCGAGGCCATGTTCCTACCAAAGAAAACTATTAAATACCTATATCTTTTAGCTGGGTTAATTTCTATTTATATAGAACTATGATAAAAATCTACAGTTTCACTTTAGGACATTACTATTGATGGAATATTAATATTATATTAAAACTTTGTTAATAAGCATTTTGGTTGTTTATTGGAGCTAGTCATTTTAAGCTTTTAAGTTGATAACTGTTGAATTTCAATCAAGTCCATTTTAAGTCAGATTTTGCTACATATCTCAGTGACTTGTGATCCACTGCAGTGTTTTATGTTACATTTGTCAAGTATACCAATACATGAATTATTTTAGATGACATATTAAAATAACTCATAGATACTTATGAAATCATACCTGTTCAAAGAGGTGCTATTTGATAATATTATTTGAGGATAACAAATCCTCTCAAAATCAAAGTAATTATTGGCTCCTTTCAAGGACATTTATAGACTATAAGTAGCTTTTCCAAAACATATTTAATAGCCTTCTTTTTTAAAGGTAACTGAATTTATCTCAATGCTTGAGTAATTCCCAAGGAAAAATCTGAAGAATGAAGGATTATCTTAATAAAATTTGTCTCATGCTGGTGAGATATTTGAAGTGAAAGAAGTTGAGAAGAAGAATTCTTAGATGAAGTCCAGTGCTCTCATGCCAGTGTTGTACTGTAGAGTCCTTTACAGTGCTTTACAGACTTCAGTCCTGGTGTGACAGTGTGGGTTAATGCGCTGGACTGTAACATTGATTTGAACTGCAGAGTCGGTGGTCCAATCTCACTAGCCGCTCCTTGGAAACCCTGTACAGGGATGCTATGAGTTGGAACCGACTCCAAAGCACTTAACAACAACAACAAAGAGTGCTTTAGAGACCTTTGTCAAGGTTATGTATGAGATTAGCAATGTTATTCTTGAAGAAACTACTATCCTAATAGAATCACAACCTTCTGTCACCAAGGCCTGTGAAAACTGGGACATTTAAAAGGAATTTTGCTGAAGTGATTGACTCCATCATAAATTCCCCCTTAGTTCTCATAGAGAATCTCTCTTATCTGCCACCCCACAATGGGTGCTGACTGTTGGTCAAGACATGATCCTCAGAGGGGGGCTAAGACAAGGCATGGGCTTGTTTTCTGTAATCAATCCCCAACAATTCTACCCCTGCCTACCAACTCTACCCCTACCTACCCCTATGATGAGATTTCCCTTTTCACTCTAGTTGAAGTCTCCTGGAGGGATCCATCTGGTGGCAAATTGCTTTTGCAATTGAAACTGCTTGGGTTGCAAGAAGAACAGCTTCTCACCAATTTGGAGAAAATGCTTGCCTTTAAATATGATGGCAATTTATTTGTCAGAAGTAAGCAGAATTGAACTCATTTGACTTACTTCTACTATATTCATATATTCAAAATGTCTATACGTCTACATATTCAGAAGGGAAAATGTCAATATCATGGACTTTCAGGATGAGAACATCTAGACAAGTGACTTGAGAAGCTTGCTGTTCAATCACATACACATTTAAAAAGAAATGCAAATGAATTTATGATTGCTGAAGCTAGCTCAAAAAGAATGTTGAGATCCTTTCCTTTGAAAACTCACCAATTAGACATCTGCCTTAGAAGGTTAAACTGATGCCTTCTCTAATCTATTTTAGAAAACCAGATAAAATTGTTCTTGGGTGTCCTTAAATCTCTAAATGCTTTATATTTATTAAAAATCTGGAAATACAATCAACATCAAATTGTTTCATACACATATCCCCCCCCCCAAAAAAAAAAAACAAAAACAAAACCCTTGGTATAAGAGAATGTCAGAAGACTTATATTTTTAAAATATGATTGATCTATGTATCAAACATATCAGGACTTTATATTTTAGCACTTTCCAACTGAACTTTTTAGGTGATGGCAATATTCTTTTATGTCTATGTACTATCCAATATGGTAGCCACTAACCACGTGTAGCCATTAAACACTTGAAATGCAGCCAATTCAACTGAGAAACTACACTGTAAGTTTTACTTGCTTTTAATGAATTTAAATTTAGCTATGTGCTTGTCTTCGTTATTGAACAACACATTTCAATTTTCACAATGCCTTTTTCCTGAAAAAAAAAAATTTTTTAAATATATTGTCACCTGTTTAGCTTACCTGTGAGACACTATAAGTAAGTATTAACTGCTTTCTTTTACAGATGGAAAAACTGAGCTGTCAGAGATTTGTTGACGGAGGTTGGACAAGTTACGTTTACCCCAGCTCAGGATTCTTTCCTTTAGCCAGGGATATTATTTTCCAAATGGAAAAATAAGATATTATTAACAAGGCCAAAGACATGCTCATGATTGGTAAGTCACATTGTCCTCTTTGCACATTTGAAGTAAGTTAACCCGTGTGATAGCAGGCACTAAACATTTCTGGGGTTGGAGGACTAAAGTGGCTATAAAATGTTAAGAGTAGACGTTGCTGACTATTCCAGGGAGACACTCTGAAGCTCTCTAGGATTGTCTGCATCCGAAGCTTTTCTCCTCTTCCATCTGTACAGTACAACTCTAGCTACCTTGGTCTTCACAGACTCTCAGTTCCATCCCCTCAACTTGGAGAATCTGGGTGTCTCTACTTGTACCAACCTGGAAATTCTCTCAGGGCCACAAAACTGAATTAAGTTTTACCCAGTAATGTATAAGCCCATTCTGGATGGGTAAGTGGTTTACTGACCATGCCAAGTACGCCTGTCACCAGAACTTTCTGTATATATTCAGAAGCTGTTTTAAAAGAATCGCTAATATCAGGTTACACCTGAGGATTTGGGTGCCAAGAAAATTGCAAGCATCTTCTGGATGAATATCTATACCTCAAGATTGTCAAGAAAGTGATATGGCATTTCTCATATTTCCTCCTTACCATGCCTTTAATGCTTTCAGATGGTGATTCCACATCTATAAGAAGCAGCAGTTCAAGAAACTTCTGCCAACTGAGAGCAACTCATGAGAAAATTCTAGGAACAAGAAGGACTTTGTTTGCAGCTCTGTAAAGGACAAATGTAGTTTATGTTAAAGCTGAAGCTGGTTTGGTGTTGAGTACTAATTACTGCCTTTGCTCTGCTTTGATGGAGATCACAGCAATGACTGGGAAGAAATCACATCTCATTTCTTTTGGCAGCATAGATTGCTTTAAAGAAGAGAGAACATTCAAAGATTGAGGTTGTAAAGGTTAGCATAAAACCAATCTTTTGTCTTTGAATTTTCAAAATTTTTAGGATTCTTCTTTTAATATTTTGCAGAAGCAGGACAATGTGATTTCTGAAGAGAAATCCCAATCAAAGCTATAATGTTCCCTGAAAAGAACACTATGTTTTGAAGGATCACAGAGCCCAGGCCAGGGACTGATTGTCAAGGGGAACATTAGATCTGGCAGCTCACTGGCCCATTCCCAGTGATGGCTCCAGAGGGAGCAGAAACCATCTCCATAGGATGCTTGGGGTACCCTGCTGGAGGAGCAGGTAGATAGACCCAGCAACTAATTCAGATGAAGAGCAGTCCTCTGCAAAGAAGAGTGCCCTCTCCAACCCTTGTGCATCAATGACACCAATCACATTCTAACTTCTATTTAGGAAATTAACTTCTTGGACTTAGACTTTGTTTCATGAACAGTATTAGCCATTCTTGCTCACACATTCTGCCAGTCTTTGTTTTGTTTTAGGGTCGGCATTGCATTTGTCCTTCACTGACTTTTTTTATTTTTATTTTTAGGTTCTTAAGTCTGACTAATTTTTTTGTTGTTGTTGTTATTTTTTTTTTCTTAAATGTTTTATTGTGAATTATGTGATAGTTTACATGGCTTCACTGACTTTTTAAAAAACAAATTAAAGTTTTTATTATGAACTCAGTGATATTTTACATGGGAGAACATTGGTTTTATACTCATCAATTCATTGCAATGATTACAATCTCCTCTGTGCATCATCATTCAACAGTATTTGCTTCTATTCCCTCTTTGTGTGTGTGTGGTGGGGAGGAGGGGGGATGTACACAAGAACACTCAGGAATCATTTAAACAAAATAGTACATTCTGCAAGCCTGCCTCCTAGATACCATAATACAGTCTTTCTTTTTCCCTGAGTCTAGAGTCTTCAACTGCTTTATCTCTCTATGTCATCATCTGTGCCTCCATCTCTGGTGTCGCTGCTTCTATGGGTAAGGTCCCACATCCCACTTGTGCTCTTCTCCCTCGATGGTCCTAGGGTCCTCTGTTTCTGGACTGTAAGATTAACTACTCTCCACTTTTTGTTACAAAACTTATACCTTTACAGTTGTAACAGTCTCAATTAGTCATGATAACAATTATTCACTATTGAATCATAAGAATCTTATCCCCATCTCCTTTCACCAGAACCATCTAGACAAGATGAGAACTATTCAGTGGGGATTCTACCTTCTCCCGCACACTCTGAAACTAAACTCCTTCTTGAAAAGTTGTAAGCCACTCACTTGGTGCCTTTATAGCCCCTCCCATTTTAGGTAGCCAATGTCTAAGTTGCCTGTTCCCATCAACCCTGTGTACAGAGGGGATAGGATTGATCCTTTATGTGAAACTTCATTGCCTTTCATAACAACATTCTTATCAATGGAGAAAAGATTGATGTTGTCAAGGACTTCATTCTTCTTGGATCAACTATCAACACTAGTGAAAGCAGCAGTCAAAAAATCAAATGACGTATTGCATTGGGCAAATCTGCTGCACAAAACTTTTTTTAAATGTTGAAGAGCAAAGATGTTAGCTTGAGGACTAAGGTGCGCCTAACCCAAGCCATGGTATTGTCAATAGCCTCATATGCATGTGAAAGCTGGACAGTGAATAAGGAAGACTGTAGAAGAATTGATGCCTTTGAGTTATGGTATTGGAGGAGAATATTGAAAGTGCCACGGGCTGCCAAAAGAACCAACAGATCTGTGTTGGAAGAAGTGCAGCCAGAGTGCTCCTAGGAGGCCAGGATGGATTG
>NW_006408617.1:10664220-10668808 GCF_000296735.1 Chrysochloris asiatica
CAGACATATTGTCAGGAGGGACCAGTCACTGGAGAAGGATATCATGTTTGGTAAGGTGGAGGGTCAGAGAAAAAGAGGAAGACCCCCCAGTGAGAATGATTGGCTAAGTGGAAGCATCTATGGGCTCAAGCATAGCAATGATAGTGAGGTTGGCCCAGCATCGGGCAGTGTTTAGTTCTGCTGTGCATAAGGTCACTATGGTTCAGTACCGACTTGATGGCACCTAACAACAACAACAACAACAACAACAACAAGGGTTACTGTGTGTCAGAACCAACTTACCAATAACAAATGGTGCAAAATTATTAACATGAGACTATCCTTAGTCTCACCTGTCTTACAAAAAAAGATCCTATAATTAAAATTCAAGTTCCACTACTCTCTCCTCAACATCCTAAAAAGAGAAATCTTACAGAAAGAAAGCTAAATATATAGATAACAGGAGGCTGAGTGAGAAGAAGAGTAGAAGGGCAGTTTGCCTTGAGGGTGGTAGGGTTGGAGTGCTGACTTTGTTATCTAGTGTTGTTATAATAGAAATCCCCAAAGTGGGTGGTTTAACAAACGAATTTATTCTCTCACAGTTGAAGATGCTAGAAGTCTGAATTCAGAGCTCCAGCTCCAGAGAAAGGACCTTGACTTCTTTCAGCATTGCAGGTCCAATATTCCTTGTAAAACCCCATGTATCTTGGCAACATTCTTTCCCTAGATCCAGGAACTTTGCTTTGCAGGGACCCCACGTCCAAGGAATATACTTCACTTCTGGCTCTTCTGTCTTGGTGGTGGTAGCAGGTCCCTCTGGTCTCTGCTCTTGACTCTTGCTTTTCTGTCCTTTGAACTCTTGTAACAAAAATATGCTGCAGGGCACACATCAGGGAAACTTGCCTTGTGTCAGATCAGGGCTGTGACAGGATAAGGGTGTTGCATCCCACCCTAAACCCTCTTACTGGTATATCTCATTGGGTCACACAACTAACTGCTAAGCCACTGAGAGTCATGGCCCAGCCAAAATGACACAATTTAACCCATGAGATCTAAGAAGAGTGACTCTCAGGAAATGCGTTTTGTACATCTGTTGTGGGTTTATTATGGAGCTTTTAAGGACATGATAAGTGCCATTGAGTTGTTTCTGATTCATAGTGACCCTGTACAGGGTTTCCAAGGAGTGATTAGTGGGTTTGAACCTTGTGATTAGCAGTCCAGTGTTGATACTATAGCACCGTACCTAGACATAGACATACACTTTTAAAATTCTTATGGCTGTTGAAATGTGATCCTTGAATGCAACATAATTCATGTGACACCAAGATTTTCAAGGACTACCATGACCCCCAGTGAGATGGATTGGCCAAGTGGCAGCATCGATGGAGTCAAGCATAGCAACAGCAGTGAGGTTGGCCCAGGATCGGGCAGTGTTTTGTTCTGCTGTGCATAAGGTCACTATGGATTGGTACCAACTCGATGGCACCTAACAACAACAACAAAAACAACAACAAACTATGATGGAATCCTGGTGTGGCACTGTAGGATAAGCACTGGACTACTAACTGCATACAGGGTCACTGTAAGTTGGAACTGACATGACAGCAGTTAGCAACAACTACAGCCATGCTGAATGAAAATTCGAACATCAACCCCAAATAGCTTCTAAAATATTTTCAGGCTCATTTAGTTCTTCCACCTATTTTCTACTGTGGGTGGACCCTAAAGAACCTTCTGGTGCGTGACCTTGGAAGGATTGTATTGAGACAAATCTAAATATTAATTAACTGGTAACATCATTCCCCATCTTTTCTAACCACTCATTTACAAACTCCTCCTCTTCTTGAACTTCTTTCTTTTCAACTCTGGCTATATCCTGTCGATGGAATCCAAGCTTCTCCCCATCTAATACCATTTTTATCTTGCGAGGGGCTGAGGAGATGAGAAAGCACACTCACAAGGGACCAAGTGCTTAAATAAAGGGCTCCATCATTGAAAGCATGATGAAACAGGATACATGTAATGTTTCCAGAAAACTCACTAGAATGAATTTTAAGGACCCCTTCCAACCACTTATATCTCATTTTCATTGCAGGAGCATTTAAAGAAGAAGAAAAAAAGATGGTGCTTAATTTCTTCTTTCAACAAATATTTTTAGAATATCTCTAGATATAAAATATAAAGGTCATATTAGAAAGTCATTTAAACATGTATCAACACAACAGCCTTACATTATTTTCTTGTTATGTTTAAGTATTGTTATTTAAAAAAATTAAAGATTGTGTTAAGCTGTAATTAACAACTACAAAAACCTTTTATAGTGGTTTAAACAAGTGAGAAGTATATTTTTCTAGCATAGCAAGATGGCTAGCAGTAGGCAGACGAGCTTGGAGCTGCTTAAGGTTATACAAGAATTGGACTGGATCGAACCCGCTTCATGTTCTGCCACCTGCGGTGTGTGACTCTTGTCCAAATGATCACAGCATGGCTACAGTGAATTCAAGAAGAAAGACAGAAGAAGTGAAACAGGTTCAATTCAGGAAGTGACAGCTTCCATAAAGAGTTGTACCTATAGTTCATTGGCCAGAATAGTGTCCCATAATCTCCCCTAGCTGCAAGGGAGTCTAGGAAGAGAAATACTTTCCATTCTTTGTAATAGAAGGAAATAAGGGGAAAGGGGTAGGATTTACATCAAATGAGCCAGTTTACAGAACTTGCCACAATGTCTTTTCATGTATATAACGCTGAATGGAATTTTTAACTGCATTCCTCCCCTGCATCCTGCTAATGAGTTTCATACTTAACATATTACAATGATAAAGACAAAAAAATGCTTTTGAAATTACAAATGCTTTATGAATGTTAACATGAGGCATATTTAAATGTTTGTTTGGAATTTTCAACTTCCAAGAAATTTTATTAAAATATCACTCATCTCTTACTTTAAATCTATATTTCTATCTGAGAAATCTATGCTCTCAACCAGTAAAATTTCATTTCTTTCCTGCACTATTTCATAGTGTAGTTGTGGACACTTGTATCACTTAGGGTGAACATTTCCTTTTCTATCTCTAGTTATTTTGTTGTACTTACATTTATCTCTTTGTAGGAACTGTACCTGAATTATTGCTGTTATTGTCACATGCTGTCCAGTCAGTTCCAACTAGTAGTGACCCTGTGTATGGTTTCCGAGAAGCAGCTGGGGGTGTTGAACTACCAACCTTGTGGTTTATAATCCAATGTTTATACTATAGTGCCACACCAGAACTCCACTAGAATTATGTTGCTGTTATATGTCAATGAGTCAGTTCAGACTCATAGCGACCTTGCATTGGGTTTCCAAGGATTTAAATCTTGAAGGAGCAGAAAGTCTCTTCTTCCAACCAAGGAGCAGCTGGCGGGCTCCAGCCATGAATCTGGGGCTGCATAGTCCAGTGTGTTATCGTATGGATAACCTGAATTATAGGAAGAAGGAAATTACCAGGTATCCAACTGGCTAGATAGTCTTCTTCCTCTTTATATTGCATGTTTTGTCCTAATTCTCATTTACTGGGTTGAATAGTTGCATCAAGACAAAACTACATGCTAATCATTTGTACCCTGATTATTCATTAGTAGACTTAGGATACCACACAACTCACTAATGAGCACATTATAATGCTGGCCAGTGCTAATTAGATGGAAATCATGTGCATTGCTTTATTTACAGCCAATCTATTTAAATTAATTGGACATTTAATGGAACAGTGTAAAAGAAATTGAAATTGGGTTTAGAGGTTGATTTAAGTTACTTTCACACCTTCAATCCCTTACATGCAGGTGAGATTATTCATTTGATACAGGAATTTAGAGGAAATACAAATAGACATAAGGGTTATTTTATCATGTTACATATGCATATGCAAATTTAACTCATAATGTGCTTGGAAACAACAATCAAATTGACAACTTATTTATTTTTTTAGCTCCACTCGTGTCCTCACATGACCTAATTGCAGAGAGATTCTGCATGCACCAAAGCTACTTCTCAATGTATCAAACCCTTAGTTGGAAATGCGAAGTGGGATCATAAACCAGCCTGATGAGAGTGTTCTGATATTTTCTTAGAATGGAAATTTTATGTTGAATTAATGAGTAACTATGTGGAGAATTATACCTAATTATGATCCTATGTAGTTTTCTCTTTCAAAATATTCCAGGATTTATATTTTCAAATCTGTGTATACTTGCCAAACATTCCATACCTGAATGCAGCACTAAATTCAAAGCGTCTTTTTATTGAGATAAAATTTAAGGTCACTGTACCTTGGATAACTGTATGAAGAAGAATTTTTAGACAAAATAATCCAGAGGCCAACTTTTCTGTTTTTTTTTCCCCTCAAACAGTGGTATTTCTGGTTTGTAATCATCTGTGTTTGGGCAAATTTGAGATGTGCCAAATGATCGAGGGTCTTTTCCCAAAAGAAGCTGATAAATATTTTCTATTCATTGTATTTTGTGATGATAGTATTTTGATAAATTGGTAAAATATATTGAACTAATTTCACCTGTTTATCTTTTCCTCTTTAAAATATAGCTACTTGTTGTTGTTGTTGTAATGTGCCGTGGA
>NW_006408617.1:10669304-10671169 GCF_000296735.1 Chrysochloris asiatica
GGTCGCTATGAGTCAGTACTGACTTGATGGAACCTAACAACAACAACACTACCCTGAGCCTCAAGTTAAGTCACTGCAGTGGAAGTATGTGATTCTAAAAATATCCTTTTCTACATTATCATTCCAAATGCTTTCTCTTCTCAGTTTTAAAAAAGTACAGAAATAGTAGAGTTCTTGCTATCTTTCTATATGAAAACTGCATTGGTTTAACCTGTTGTTGTTGTTGTTAAGTGCCGTCGAGTCGGTTCCGACCCATAGCGACTCTGTACAGGGTTTCCGAGGGTATAAATCTTTACGGGAGTAGAAAGCCTCATCTTTCTCCCGCGGAGCGGCTGGTAGTTTCCAATCGCTGACCTTAAGGTTCGCAGCCCGATTCGTAAACCTAAGCGAAATAAAATAAATATTGCTGTCTGAGTTTCTGAGATTTTATGGTACATTGTATTTCTTAAGCATTGAAATACTGATACCTTTACTACATTGACTAATCAAGAGGTCATGGACAGGTCTGCATGTGAATTCCAGAGGCTGTTAGACATAAGAAGGCACAGGTGCCAAGACAGAAGTGCAAATGACTTTGTGGAGTTCAGTAGCAAACACTTGGGCTCAATCATCAGACTTTTATGTCACATTTGGCTCTGCATCTAACCACAATGACTCTTGTTGTTGTTGTTAAGTACTGTGGAGTCGGTTCCGACTCATAGTGACCCTGCACAGAGTTTCTGAGGCTGTAAATCTTTACGGGAGCAGAAAGCTTCATCTTTCTCCCGCAGAACAGCTGGTAGTTTCGAACTGCTGACCTTGAGGTTAGCGGCCCAATTTGTAACCACTATGCTACCAGAGCTTAATATTGTTGACCTCAGTGAAGGGGTTAGAATGGAAGGTCAATTCCAGTTCCAAGATTCTGTGACTTTAAAGTACTCCCTCAATCAAATTGAATGTTTTCCCCTTTTTCCCCCAATTCCCATCTTCACTTTCTCTTTGTGGAGTTCAATCTTTGTGAAAGACTTCTTGGGATAGTGTTTCTTTATTATTTTGTGAGGAGTAATAAAAGTGTTTATCAAGAGGGACCAGTCCTGGAGAAGGACATCATGCTTGGTAAAGTGGAGGGTCTGAAAAGAAAAGGAAGACCCTCAATGACATGGAATGACACAGTGGTAGCAGCAATGGGCTCAAGCATAGCAACCTTTGTGGGGTTGACACAGGACAGGGCAGTGTTTACTACTGTTGTGCATAAGGTTGCTATGAATTGGTATCAACTGGATGCCACCTAATAACAACAACAATAAAGGTGTTGGAGTCCTGATGTGGTACTGTAGGATAAGTGCTAGACCGCAAGGTAAATTTGAAGCACAAGGTGGTGGTTCCAACCCACCAGCCAGCCGCTCCTCAAAAACCCATGCAAGTAAAGTTTTACTAAAAGTAATACAGAAACAGCTGCAAGCATACATTGACAGAGAACTTCCAGAGGCACAAGCCAGATTCAGAAGAGAACGTGGAACGACGAATATCATTGCTGATGTCCAATGGATCTTGGCTGAAAGCAGAGAAAATACCAGAAAGATGTTTATCTGTGCTTTATTGACTATGCAAAGGCATTCGATTGTGTGGATCATGACAAGCTATGGACAACATTGCAAAGTATGAGTATTCCGGAACACTTAATTGTGCTCAAGAGGAATCTGTACCTGGACCAAGAGGCAGTTGTTTGAACAGAACATGGGAACACTGGTTTAAAATTAAGAAAGTTTGTGACAGGGTTATATTCTTTCACTGTACTTATTCAACCTGTATGTTGAGCAAATAATCTGAGAAACGGGGTTATATGAAGAAAAATGTGGCATCAGGATTGGAGGAAGACTCATTAA
>NW_006408617.1:10678154-10683827 GCF_000296735.1 Chrysochloris asiatica
TGGAACAGCTGGTAGTTTTGAACTGCCGACCTTGTGGTTCGCAGCCCGATTCATAACCACTACGCTACCAGAGCTCCTTAAGATATAGCTACTAGCGATGTTTAAAATTGCATGGGCAGTACATTTAGTAGCTTTTATTATAATTCTATTGGAAAGCACAGCTCTAACCTAATGGGGGATAAAATGGACTTTTCTCACTTCTGTTGACTATCTCAGGGTTTATGAATTATGGACTACTTCTGTGATTGATTTGTTTGTAATGACTCAGCCAAGATGTATTGCCCTACCAATAAACACCCAGTACTTACTATGGCAATGCTGAGATGAACTAGACAAAGACCCAGTCCTCAAGGAACTCCCTTCCAGGTGGACACAGACATATCCATGGACATTTCAGTATGTGCAAGGAGTCTGGTCACACAAAGGATTGTTGTTCTTCAGTGCCATCAATTCAATCCTGACTCACAGTGACCCAATCTATATACAGCAGAACTTTTGTGCCATGCACACAATCGTTGCTATGATTAAGCTCATTATTACAGCCAATGTATCAATCCATCTCATTGGGAGTCTGTCTCTTTTTCTCTGACCCACTACTTTACTAAAACATGATGTCCTTCTCAAGGGACTCGTCCCTCCTGATACCACTTCCCAAGCATGTGAGATGAAGTCTTGACATCCTTCCTCCCTTTTAAGGAGCATTTTGAGTGTACTTCATTCAAGACAGGTTAGTTCATTCTTCTGGGTGTCCATGGTATATTAATTTTTTTTTAAACCAACATTATACTTCAGTGTATCATCCATTTCTGATATTGTATTGTTAATCATTTGGACCTCTTTTTTGCAGGTTTTGAATTGTTTCCAATGATATTTCTATCTTATTTGATTGTTCCTTTAGCACTGTCCTGACTTCTTCCTTATTTTTCTCAACCCCTCTGTGGAGTATTTGGATGCACTTCAATATCATTATCCTGAATTCCTTATCAGGGAGTTCGAAAGCCTGCCATCCTTCCAGTGGGGATTCTAGGTCTACCTCTAGCTTATTTAATTCAGCTCCATCTTGTTTCTGGACATGAACTGAGATCTTCAATTGTTTTGGGGGCATTTTCAATAATTAGATGAATATATGTTGCTGTATTATTAAGCTTTCTGAGTGCCTACTGGTAGATGTGGTCAGGAGATAGGCTTCCCTTTTCATTTCTCTTATTATTCAACTCAGAGTAATTTTAGCAAGTATTGGCTATCTATGTAGTGTGTAGCAGTTGGTATTGGCTCTTGCCTGGGCAGTGGCATTTTATAGGGTATGATTGTAGCTTGGGTATATGATCGCAATTGCTGTCTCTTCTTGGGTAACATAGGAAGAGAAAGAGCCCACCCAAGCAAAAAGGCAGACCAAACTACAACAACAAAAATGTAGCGAAGTAGTCCAGGTGTTTCTCCTAGTGAGAAACAGCTCACAGCTGGTCAGAGCTGTTTGAAGCTGTTCCTGTTGACTCCTCTCCCTTCTTTGATTCTGGGCCCAGTGGTCTTTGCTGAGCAGATCTCTGTGTGTGCAATAGTACCCTCTAGTGGTGGTAGGGGGTATCCACTTACTCAGGCACCTCCTCAAGTCACCAGAGTGGAGGTGGCCAGATAGAGAAAGAGAAGTAAGCGTAAGAAAGATTGTTCTTACCTTCATCTCTGACCATCAGTCAGGTCTCTGCAATGGGATTTTTGTCCTCCAATATCATACTTCAAAGGAATCAATTCTTCTTCGGTCTTCCTTATTCATTGCCCAGTTTTCCAACATGTAAGACACACTTGAAATTGCCATGGTTTAACTCTTTAGTCCTCAAAGTGACATATTTGCTCTTTAACACTTTGCAGCAGATTGTCCAATGCAGTATGTCATTTGATCTTTTGATTGCTGCTTCCACGAACCTTGATTATGAATCAGGGTAATATGAAATCCTTGACAACTTCAATTTTTTCTCCATTTAGCATGATGTTGTTTATTGGTCTGGTTGTGAGGATTTTTGTTTTCTTTACATTGAAATGTAATCCATACTGAAAGCTGAAATCTCTAATCTTCATCACTGACCATTGGATGAATGGCTGGAAATAAAGGCTACCAAACTATTTGTAGAAATCCTTCCAGACATCTGTTTATGTTTACAAGTATATCCAAACCCAGAGTCTCTGGGTAGCCCAAAATGACTATGTGTTTCACTGCTAGATGAAAGCCTGGCTGTTTGAACTCAATCAGAGGTGCTTCAGAAGACAAGCTGGTGACCAAGTCCTGAATGGTCACAGCCTTGAAAACCCCATGGAATAATTCTTCTGTCCATGCACACATGGTGTTGTCATGAGTTGTAACCAACTTAATGGCAACTGACAACATTTACAAACACATGTACAAAGATGCATACACACAACAGATGTGTACCACATTTTCACATATGATATGCCCACATAAATAATGTGCCAAGGTATATAATGTGTATAGCACCCATATGAAACTGACACCCAGTTTGTAAAACCTGTACAATGAGACCATTATTTGTGTAAAAATTTGTATGGATTGCTATACTAGAGGCATAGATAGATGAATGGATATATATAGATAGATGGAATTATAACATTTATGGTATTTTTATAAAAATTATGTATGAATATTGTTTAAAAGTCAAATAATTTCTAAAACATTAGAAAAACACAATAATCCCCTTCCACCATTCCTAACTCAGATTCTCAGGCTATTTAAACATGTTTTAGCTGTTCCTTTTGGAATTTACCTTCTATTTAAAAATAATATGCTTTTACTGCCATCTATTTACATTTTAGATTTTCTCAATTTGGTTTCTACCATGAAATATAAAGATCTAATTCTCCTATACTGATGTCCTACCCCTCTCCCAACCTCCCCCACATACTTTCTCTCCACTTCCATCTATCCAAAAGGTTATCCTATAATTTTGGATTGTATCAGTAGTCAGCATTTACATGGATATGATTTTGTAAACTACATTCTCAGGAAAACCATATACTACAAATATATTTTGTGTGTATTATTTTTCTTTGCCCCCAGAACTAATGACTTCCTCACCCCAATCTCTCTCTGTTTCCTATATCCCCATCACTGATTCACCCCCAAACTCTATCAGGGTGCAACATGCAGACACAACAGGTAGTTTAGTAGCAGGGTGCTTGCCTTAGAGACCTCCATCTGGGCTGGCTGCTCTCTATGATTAGAGAACACCTAGTGGTGCAATGATTAAGCACTTTGTTGTTAACTTGGTTGGAGTTTTGAAGCCACCAAAAAAGTGCCACCAGTCTGCTCAATGAAGATTGAAGTCAATGAGATGCCATGGGGCAGTTTTACTCTGACATACAGGGTTGCCATGAGTTGGAATCAACTCATCAGCACATAACAACAGCAACAACAATCATTCTGGGATTCCCTTCACCTCATTCTTGAGTTAAACCATCTGCTTCTTAGGTCCCATACCTTCTTATTTCTTGGTCTATGCTTCCTGAGCACAGGAAGTGATAGTTTGAGAACTTGCTGAAATGAGAATGTCTTCAAACTCTCTCAATTTTGAAAATCATTTGTTGAGTATAGAATTCCAGGATGGCAATATGATTCTTGTAGAATTTGAAATTCAGATCTCCTTGTCATCTGATTTTAAATGTTATAATTTTTCAGATATCCTATGATGCTGAGATTCTTTATCTATTTTATATAACATGTCTCCACCTTCCACCTGGAAAATTTTAGCATCTTGATCTTTTCCTCCATTCTCCAATCATGTGTTCAGATAGAGTCTTTATTTCCTTATCTTATTGGGCATTGGTAAAGATATTAAACCTGTAGACTCAGATTCTTTAACTCTAGGAAGATATTTTCAACTATTTAATGATTTCATCCCTTCAATTTCTCTGAATTGTCTTTGTTGAACTGTGATCAGTCAATTATTGTCCTTCTTGTATTATTCCTCTCTTTTTTCATCTTTTTCTTTTTATGCTTTAGGTTTTATCTTCTAATTTTTCTCTTTTTTTCTTCTGTAAATTTCTATTAACTGGTATCATAGGGAGAGCTTGATCAGAGAATAAGGACATTTCAAGGACTTTAGGAAACAACACACAGATTGGAGACAACAGGCAGGACAGATGAAGCAAGCAAGCCCTTTGGATATCTGAGAAATATTAAAAATGTAAACTGAAGAGAACAAATGTTAGGGATGCAAGATAGAGGATAAATGTGGAGATTTTGGAGCCCTCTGGTGGTGTGAAATAGACTTGCAACTCCATTATTTATTTATTTTCATCTTCTGCCTTGTCACTGGTCCTCAAAAAGTAATTGTTTTCCCAAATCATTTCAAGCCCTCTGCAGTTAATCTATTCCTTATCATTAATAGCGCTCAAGTAGTCTATTCAAAAGAACTCTTATTCACTCTTTTTTGATACCCCACTCAAGAAAATGAGCAACCTTCTGACAGAGATCAAGTGTTTTCTCAAGTTAAAATGGGAACTGTGATGCTTACGGTTATGTAAAAATTGATCAAGCCATACTTTTCAGTGGCTTCCCTGTTTATGCAACAATAGCTGTACTACATAAATGCCCTCCGTTCTGTGATCTGATGTGAACAGTCAATCAGTTGAAAGGGGGTTTTCTTGGAGGTGAGCCTGCCCTGGTATTTATGTCAGTTCTAGCAAAGCTCACCCTCTTGCAATCCTGCATCAGATTCATCGTTATCTGACCTCTGAGTCTTGAAATGTGAGCCAGCAGTCTGACATCTCACCTGTAGGTTTTGGGTTCCTCAGCCTCTGCAATCATGCATGTCAGGAAAAGCTTTCAGCCTGATGCTTAATACATGGATTTGGAATTTGCCAACCTCCACAACTGTGTGCCACCACTCATCTGTCAAATCACTGTACTATAGTGGTTTTCATGTTACTGTGATTCTGGAAGCTATACCACCAGTATTTCAAATACCAGCAGGGTCACCCATGGTGGACAGATTTCAGCTGAGCTTCCAGATCAAGACAGACTAAGAAGATGGAGAGACAGATTACTTCTGAATATTTAGTCACTGAAAACCTTATAAATAGCAGTGGAACACTGTTAGCCCCAGAACATTGAATACTGAAACACAATGAAGAGCACCAGAATATTGTCAGGTATAGCATTGGAAGATAAATCCCTCAGGTTGGAAGGCACTCAAGATGCAACTGGGGAAGAACTGCTTCCTCAAAGTAGAGTTGACTGTGATGACACAAAGGAAGTAAAACCTTTGGAACCTTCATTTGCTAATGGGGCACAATTCAAAACGAAGAGAAACAGTTGTAAACATACATTAATAATCAGAAAATGGAATATACAAAGTATGAATCTAGGAAAATTGGAAGTTGTCAGAAAATGAAATGGAATGCATAAACAGCAATAGCCTAGGCATTATAAGCTGAAATGGACTGGTATTGGCCATTTGAACCTGACAATCGCCTGGTTTATGATATGGGTAATGACAAAGTGAAGAGGAATGGCATCATATTCATCATCAAAACAACATTTCAAGATCTATATTGAAATAAATGCTGTCTGTGATAGGATGATATGCATATACCTAAGAGGAAGACCAGTTAATACAAGTATTATTGAAATTTACCCACCAACCACTAAAATCAGTGATGATG
>NW_006408617.1:10684367-10688996 GCF_000296735.1 Chrysochloris asiatica
AACACAAGTCTATGAGAGCCAAAATATGACCTTGAACATATCCTACCTGAACTTAGAGGTCATCTCAAGAACAGATTCAATGCATTGTACACTAACGACCAAAGAGCATAAGAGTTGTGGGATGACATAAAAAGCTTCATACAGGAAGAAAGCAAAAGGCCATTAAGAACACAAAAGAGAAGGAAAAGAACTAAATGGATATCAGAAGAGACTCTGAAACTTACTTTCCAGAATAGAGATGCTTAATCAAATGTAAGAAATGAAGAGGTAAAAGAACTGAATAGAAAAATTCAAAGGGCAGCTCGATAACCTAGTCAAATATTATAATGAAATGTGCAAAGACCTGGAGTTAGAAAATCTAAAGGGAAGAACATGCTCACATTTCTCAAGCAGAAAGGACTAAAGAGAAAAGCAAGTCTCGACTTGCAATATTGAAGAATTCTATAGGCAAAACATTGAATGATGCAGAATACATCAAAAAAAAGATGGAAGAAATATACAGTCACTGTACCAAAAAGAAATGATCAAAGTTCAACCATTTCAAGAGGTAGCATTTGATCAAAAGCCAATGATACTGAAGGAAGATGTCCAAGGTGCGCTGAAGGCATTGGCAAAGAACAGGGCTCTGGGAATTGATGGAATACAAATCAAAATCTTTCAACAAACTGAGACAGCAACGGAGACTATCACTCATCTATGCCAAGAATTTTACAAGACAGCAATTTGGCCAAACGACTGGAAGAGATCCATATATTTGTACCAAGTCCAAAGACAGGTGACCCAACAGAATGCAGAATCAGACAATATCATTAATACTGCATGCAAGTGAAATTCAAAAACAGCTAAAGACAATTCAAAAACAGCTGCAGCAATATATTGACAGGGGACTGCCAGAGGCTCCGGCCGAATTCAGATGGGGACATGGAACAAGGGATATCATTACTGATGTCAGATGGATCTTGGCTGAAAGCAAAGAATACCAGAAAGATGTTTACCTGAGCTTTTGGTTTGGTTGGTTATGTGCCGTGGAGTCAGTTCCAACTCATAGCAATCCTGTACAGGGTTTCTGAGGCTGTAAATCTTTACGGGAACAGAAAGCCTCATCTTTCTCCCACAGAACAGCTGGTAGTTTTGAACTGCTGACCTTGCAGTTCACAGCCCGATTCATAACCACTACGCTACTCTACAGAAAGGCTTTCGATTGTGTGGCTCATGACAAGCTAAGAACACCATTGTGGAGAATTAGTAATCCAGAGCATTGAATTGTGCTCCCAAGGAAACTGTATGTAGACCAAGAGGCAGTTGTTTGAATAGAACAGGGGAACACAGAATGGTTTGAAATTAGGAAAGGTGTGCAACAGGGTTGTATAGTTTCACCATACTTATTCAATCTGTATACTGGGAAAATAATTCCTGAAGATGGATTATATGAAGACCATGGCATCAGGAATAGAGGAGACTCGTTAACAGCCTGCGATGTATAGATGATACAACCTTACTTGCTGAAAGCAATGAGAAATTGGAATACTTACTGATGAAAATCAAAGACCACAGCCTTCATTATGGATTGCCACTCAATGTAAAGAAAACACAAATCCTCTCCATTGGACCAGTAAATAACATCCATATAAATGGGTAAAGGATTGAAGTTGTGAAAGACTTCATTTTGCTCCAATCAGCCATCAATACTCATGTAAGCAGCAGTCAATTAATTGAAAGATGTATTGCATTAGAGAAATGTGCTGCACAAGACCTCTTTTTTTTATTAAAACAGCAAAATATTTAATAGTAATTACATTTCCTAAAATCAGGAGCTTAAATTTCTTTATTTAAGAAAACATTCTTAAATAGTAACTAGAGGCTTCCAATACATTGTTCATTTTTAATTTCAAATTTTTATTGTGAATTGAGTGATAGTTTACATGGGAGAACATTGCTTTTACACTCATCATTTCATTGCAATGATTATATTCTCCTCTGTGCATCATCATTTAACAGTATTTGCTTCTATTCCCTCTGTTTTTGTTTTTTTGTTGTTGTTGTTGTCTTTAGATGTACAAAAAACACCCTGGAATATATAATCATTTAAACAACCAGAGGGCACACTCTGCAAGCACACAGCCTTTCTCTTTCCATGAGTCTACAGTCCTCAGATGTTCTATTTCTTCTTGTCATCATCTCTGCCTCCATTTCTGGTGTTGCTGCTTCTCTGGTTAGGGTTCCACATTCCGCTTGTGCTCTTCTCCCTTGATGGTCCTAGGGTCCTCTGTTCCTGGAATGTAAGATTAACTACTTCCCCCTTTTTGTTACAGAACTTCTACCTTTACTTTTGTGACAGTCACAATAATAACAATTATTGACTATTGAATCATAAGAATGTTATCCCCATCTCTTTTCACCAGACCCATCTAGACAAGATGAGAACTATTCAATGGGGATTCTACCTTCTGCTGCACACTCTGAAACTACACTCCCTCTTGAAAACTTGTAAGCCAGTCACTTCATGCCTTTATCACCTCTCCCAAACCCCCACTCCCATTTTAGGTAGCCAATGTCTAAGTTGCCTGTCCCTATCAACCCTCTATACAGGGTTTGCTATTCACATACAGAAAGCACTGGGTAATGTTTGAAAACAGCTTTACCCTGAATATTCATTCACACTACCCTTACTTTCTTTCATTGTCTATAATATACAGACTTCTAAAACTAAATCATTATTGAAGGCCATTAAAACTTAGCCTGCTTCTCAATATATGACAATGACTGTGAAATCAGAGTGTCAGCATTTCTCCCTAAAGGGGAGTAAATCCCCCCCACCAAGGGTCCACGGTGCTCTCGAGTCAGGTCAACTGATAGGGGCGCCTGTGGTGACTAGATTGTAGTAGGCTCCTTTTTGGGCCATCAGTTCTTCGTGGGTCCCCTTTTCAATGACCACCCCTTGTGACATGACAGCAATGATATCTGAGTTCTGGATAGTGGACAGGCGATGAGCAATAACAATGCAGGTCCGGCCCTCTCTGGCTTTGTCCAGGGCAACTTGCACAGTCTGCAGAGAGAAGATAGACAGCTGATGCAAAGGGGCATGATTGTCTCCCAGCTTTCCATCACAAGAATGCAGCTGAACACCATCAGAGTCACAGGCAAACACAAAAAACCACTGCTAATGAGTTGGTTCTGACTCATGGTGACCCCAAGTGTTACCAAGTAAAACTGCTCCAGAGAGTTTTCCTGACTAGGATAAATTCAAACCATCAAACCAAGTTAGTAGTCAAATATAGTTTATGCCGCACCCCCCCCCCCCCCCCCCCCCCCCCCCCCCCCCCCCCCCCCCCCCCCCCCCCCCCCCAGGGACCTTCACGTGCTATACACAGAGTAAACCCAAAGACTGCATAGGAGAGAGGATTAAGCAAACATTCATTGAATGCAATGAATCGGTGGTTTAAATTGTAATCCACAGGCCAAGAAATTTCAGTGAAGCAAGAATAATCCAAACTGTGTAATTTTGCCATGCCTGATGGTCTCGTTTGCTAAAATGAAACCAAGGGAGCAATGTAGAGCAGCAGTTAAGTGGTCATTCCTGGTCTGTTCTTCTTTGAGGACATTTTTTTTTCTACCAAATGGACTGCTGATTTCTAGGGTGTTAATTATTAAATGTTAAATTTCACAGTTGGGTTTTGTTCAGTTGCATCTCTTTTCATGTGTACTGAACACCAGATACTGCCTCTTTTTGTGTGTCCTATGATACCCATGTGCTCTACCACATAAATTTGTTGTCATTGTTGTTAGGGACTGGTGGTACTGAGTTGGTTCTGAGTCAACAACAGCAGAACAAAACACTGCAGAGTTGCCTAACAAATAACCTAAAAATTATTTGACTTTAATTAAGAGAGTGAATTATTTTCTCTTGAAAGAGAGTCATCTAGCCCAAAGAATCTTATCATTAATTCTTATTTTGAATTTGAAGAATTTCTTATTTGAAGCAATTATATTTTAAATCACTTTCTCTAGACTATTGTGCTTTGGTTCCACAAAACGTTGCCAATTTCTACGTTAATGAATCAGAGAATTGAAAATTATGCCATTCTTTATAAAGACAAATCTTACATCCAAAGACTTATTATTTATAATGATCTAATACTATAGAGAATCCATATGTACCTTTTCACTTTCTGTGTCCAAGGCAGAAGTGGCTTCATCTAGTAGCAAAATTTTGGGATCTCGCAAGATGGCCCGAGCAATAGCAATGCGTTGCTTCTCCCCTCGAGAGAGTTGAGACCCATGAGCTCCAACTTGGGTTTCATATTGCTGGGAAAAAGATGGTCAGTTTAAGAACCAGAGACCACCATATCTCCTGTGCCACACAGGGGCCCCATCAATGAGCCCTCTGCTAATTTAAACTGCTTGTTGTCATTCGATATTGGGAATAATGTATGAATTCTTCTATAAAAGATGGCAAATCCCTTTATGAATATATGAAAAATCTGAATTTTGTGACCTTTAGTGTTGTGGGATGACATCAAGAACATCATATATGAAGAGAGCAAAAAGTCATTAAGAAGACAAGAAAGAAGGAAAAGGTCAAAATGGATGTCAGAGGAGACTCTGAAACTTGCTCTCCAGCGTAGAGAA
>NW_006408617.1:10690806-10694818 GCF_000296735.1 Chrysochloris asiatica
CATTGTTTCGTTCTGCTGTGCATGGGGTCACTATGAGTCAGTTCCGACTCGATGGCACCTGACAACAACAACAACAGTGTTGGGAAACAAGGGAACTATGTATATTTCCATTTCTCTCTATTTCTGTTAGGTTTGTATTCTCAAATTCTTTCTCCCTGTGGCCAGTAAGTATCTCAGATGTAAGATTTTCTCTGACTTAAGAATTGACGAATACAGTGACTCTTGTCTGGAAGATCGTTCCAAGATGGTGACAATCCCGGGAACGGAAAAGCCCTTTGAGAGAGCATCTGGATCCTTGGACAGATCTTAATGCCCTTATTTGAAAGATTTCATCCCAGAACCCCAAGCCTGAGGCTGAAGCTCCACTCTGCTGCTCATAAGCAAATGATTTCATTTTGTTTGAGCTGCAAGCCCATCTGAAAAATGCAGGCAGCAATGCCGAATCCACAAATTTTTGTGAAGTTTAGATGAAATTTTAAATGAAATTATCTAGCTAGCTGCTTGGCATAACTACATTTTAAAAAATAAACAAGGCTCACAGAGTATTTACTATGTACCCCAGAATTGTGCAACAATTCTAGCTGGATGATTATTTAATAGTCACAAAAACCATATTCTTTCTAGTTTACAGATATAAAACAGGAGGAGAGAGGTGGGCAAATTGCATAAGGACAAATAGGTAATGAACAATGAAGGCGAAATATCAGTCCTGCTTTGTCTACCTTCTACAGCAAGACCTATTTCCTTTTCCTGCATTCCTTACCTCCTGAGAAATTCTCATCTAAGCACTCAGTGAAGTCTGCAAGAAAAAGTGGCAATTAACCAACTCCAAGCAAATCTCTAGCACAAAATGAGTTGGTGTTCAAGAAAAATTTGTTGACCAATGAAATTTCCAGAGGATACACAGGCTTTGTTTTTTCAGCTTCAAATACAGCAAAAAGTAATTTCCATGAGTTTGAGGATTAGGTTACCCAGATTAAAACCAAACCAAGAGCCTAAGATTTGTGACTTTGGGAAAACAACAGCTATCACAAACACCACAAAATTTACAAACATAATAACTTACAAAGAAAACTAATTTCATAGTGGAGTCTTGGTGTGGTGCTGTGTACTAGACTGCTAACCACGAGGTCAGCAGTTCAAACTGACCACTGCTAAGAAACCCTCTACAGGGTCGCTATGAGTTGGAACTGAATCCACAGCACTTAACAACAACAACAACAAAAACATTCAAAAAAAGGGAATGATGAAGGTAGAACATACCTGACTCTCAAAGTTTAGTTTCCATCTCTTAATTTTCCTTGTGATTATTCACCAAGAGACTCTTGGTGGACGGAAAAATAGAGAGTTGATGGGCTATAAGGTTGAACTTAGCTATGGAAAAATAAAATATCTGGTAGCATAGTGGTTATGAGTTGGGCTGCCAACCTTAAGGTCAGCAGTTCGAAACTACCAGCTGTTCCGCGGGAGAAAGATGAGGCTTTCTGCTCCGTAAAGATTTACAGCCTCGGAAACCCTGTGCAGGGTCGCTATGAGTCGGAACCGACTCCACGGTACTTAACAACAAAATACCCCATCCATACACAGTAGATGCTGCCAAGTCATGCAAGAATGATGATGACAATATTAACAGCAGCAGTTTTCATTGTGTGCTTATTATCTGTATTGTTGTTGTTATTAAGTGCCCTCGAGTCAGTTTTGATTCACAGCTATAGTTATACTTTAATTGCTTTCTTTTGTTGTTGGTGATTAGGTTTGCTTTTTGTTTTTTTGAAGAAGAGATAGTAAATCTCAGAAAGGATAAATCATTGTTCCAAAGTTGCACAGCTAGTAAGTGGCAGGACTGGGATTCAAACCTCAGGGTTTTTTCACTGTTCTATGTTGGTGTTTAGTGCTGTTGTTGTTTAGTGCCTTTGAGTTGGTTCTGACTCACAATGACCCTGTATAGGACTCCCAAGGAGCTGCTAATGGGTTTGAGCTGCTGATCTTGTGATTAGCAGTCCAGTGCTTATCATAAAGTACCATACCAGGATTACACTGTGAAACTCTTTTTCTTTGTAAGTTATTATGTTTATAAATTTTATGGTATTTGTGATGGGGTTTGTGATGTTTGTTATTTTCCCAAAATCCAAATCTTAGGCTCTTGGGTTGCTTTCAACCTGGGTAACCTAATCCTCAACATGTGGAAATTACTCTTTGCTGTATCTTGAGCTGAAAAATAAAGCTTTTACATCCCTGAAAGATTCCTTAGCCCATAATTTTTTCTTGAGCGCCAACTCACTTAGATGCTTAATGTAGTACTGTTTGATGTGCAACAAATCCTGTAGCATTCATTGCATTCAACAGTACAGCACCTTCCAAAAGATGGAGTGAGTTGACAAAGGAGATTTATTTTACTTTCATGTCTAGACAATCCCAGGACACTGGGAAATAAATTGTGTTTCCCTTGACTGCCTTAAGTCCCAAATCATGATGCTTTTGATCATTTTTCTTCTGCCCTTCCCCATCTTCATGGGGGATGGCTTGACCTCGGTACTCACCTCTGGAAGGGTCATGACAAAGGCATGCAGCTGAGCTTGCTTTGCAGCTGCTACGACTCTTTCCATGGAAATTTCTTTGGTGTTGTCCCCATATTTGATATTATCTGCTATGCTACAGTCAAACAACACTGGTTCCTGGGACACGATTCCAATGTTTGAACGGAGGAACTGGATATTTACCTTTTTGCTGTCATGACCATCTATCATCTGCCAAGAGGATGAGAACAAAGAATACGATGCCTTAGAATTCTAGCAGTGAGGAAAATTCATATTCCAGAGTTAAGTGAGAAAGTCTTGCCATACTTTGAAGTAGGATACTCCGAATAAATCCACAGAATTGCTTCATTTTAAGACTGTGGAGTTAAAAATTCTTCTTGGGCCAAGGCGTGGCCATGGGAAGAACTGGATCACTCATGGTGAAGAACACAGACTCCTGAGCGTAGTTATCAAAGAACACATCCAGGTTTGCTCTTCCAAATAAGCACTCAGTAAGCATAAGTGTTTTTATTATCTTGTTACAATAATAGCGACATACTACAATTAAGTGGAAGATCAGAAAGTTAGGCACACTACTGGCGGTTGGGGTCATAAGTGTTGGTGGTTCCATGTAATGTTAGATGAGGTTAGTTACATGGTTGAGTGATCCTACATGCTAGAGGGCATGGGGTGAGAAAGCAGTTATTCTCAGTGGGGCTGACAAGTCCAAATTATCTATGGAGGCAGGAAGAAAAGAAGAAAGGAAGTCCAGGTGCTGGTTCTGATTTAATAAACCAGACTAATAAATATATACATTTAATAAAAATCCAATTTTATAAATATATGATGTCTGTAACCAGAATTCAAAACCTAAGTACTTTGTTCCAAGCTCTAGTCTTTTTAAATTGGGGTCTCCCAGTATATTTGCTTTGCTACTTTTTCTTTTCATATTATCACTTCTAATGAAAATGATATCAGATTTATCATACATTTTTTGAAAGGCACAGATAAAGTGTCTTCATTTCTGATTACTAAAATATTCACCATATTATAATAAGTATGTAAAAATACAGGCATTTTCATTTTTATTGATTAATGGATACTTATAAAAATTAATGATTTAACATAGACTTTAATCTTCATTTGACAAATTTAACTAGATATTCAACCAAGTTTAACTGGATATTCAACAAATGTATGAGAGTCTGGATTTTTTTTTGTTGTTGTTGGGGGTTTTTTGTTACTAAGTAGATCTGCTGCTGCTAATTTGTAATTTTTTTTAACCTTTAGAACAAACAGTTTTATTGGCAGAGGCAAACTATGTCTGCTGTCATGGGACCTAGCTCCAAGAAAGCTTCCAAGAATAATTGGTTAGCCATATCTTCTATTCCTATCTTCTTTTCTTAGTTATCCAAGGAAAACGTATCCTCTGTGTATATGCCTATGAGCCCTGGTGGCACTGTAGGGCAAGCACTGGAATGTTAGCTGTAAATTTA
>NW_006408617.1:10698073-10699988 GCF_000296735.1 Chrysochloris asiatica
CTGTTTGGTTTTGAGTGGAAACTGTCACTTTAAATTTCAAGGAGATCTGTATGCATGCATAGTAGAACCCTCCAGGGGTGGGGGTGGGGTGTCCATTCACTCAGGCATCCCCTCTAATCACCAGAATGGAGGTGTGCAGACAGCAAGAGACCAGTGCACAGATACCAAAAAAAGAATGTCCACACCTTTATCTCTGTGGTTCTGTCAGGCATTCATGGCTGTTATGATCCTTTCCCTGCCTGGTCTCTCCCAAGATGGTGGCTCCAGGAGCAGCTGAGCATCTTGAATTAGAAAGCAATGGATTTCCTGATTCTGCTACAAATTCCCCTAGCTGTAAGCCTTCCAAGCTTCTAAATATTCCTTCAAATGTGGTTCAGAGTTCTAGCACCATCCCCTGAGTCTACTTGGCCCAGTATTCCGTGTTGGTGCTGATGGAGCTCCTTACTGCATGTCTCCACAATCTGCTATCTTCTCAAAAACTCCATACAGAATAACTATGAGTTGGAATCAGCTCAGTGGCAGTGGATTTGATGTGTGTGTACCTGTCTAATACTGCCACTGTTTTCATGTGGTGGTTAAGGGTTGCATTTGTTCACATAATATACTCAGACACATTTATAAGATAGCTGCTAAGACATAATGCTATGAAAATGGGTTTTCTATGCAAAGTAACTGGACAATAAGAAGATCAAAACTGTTTCCTTGATTTTATTTACATCATTCTTGGAATAGCTGAGATGAAAACCCTAGTAAGAAGGGAATACATTTACTCACTTAGCCAATAAGCATATATTGCATTATCTGTCACCAAAGTACCATGTAAGGCACAGTCTGATGGTCTACTATATAAAGAAAATATAGTATCTGTTTCTAAGAAATTCATGTTTTAGTCAGGCAATTAATAATGTTGTTGTTAAGGGCCATCAAGTTGGTCCTAACTCATAGTGGGTTTGAACCACTAATCTTGCAGTTAGTAGTCCAGTGCTTATCCTACAGTGCATACCAGGACTCCAAAACTTATTTTCCAGAAGCTGTTCTTGTTGAGTTGTAAAGTGCCATCAAATTGGTTCCAACTCATAGTGGCCCTGTATAGCATTTCCAAGGAACTGTTAGTGATTTTGAACTGCTACCCTGGTGGTTAGAAGTGTGGTGTTTATCCTGCAGCACCACACCAGAATTGAAATATTAGGATTAGATAGACAAAATGTAAACATTCAGAATTAAGTTTCTGAATTTTCTTGAGAAAACTACTTATGAATATAAGAAAATAAAGGTGCAAGTCAAAATGAAGGTGAAAATAAAGAAACAGGGTAGGAAATAATGGTCTAATCCAAGTAAACATTGAAGGAGAGTCACAGGGTAATAATTGTTCAAAAGGCTCAGATTAAAGCAGACAGTGACAGGGGTAAGGAGAAGAAACAAGTTCCTCAGAATAGATGGCAAGAGAGAGACATTGGAAGAATGTAAATATTCTATCAAGGCAGAGAACACATAAAAAGAAACATTGTCGAAAAATAAATTAATAATCTAGCTCACTATTTGATTCTGAGATTGGCAATATCTACATAGTCATAATAAATGCACTGGACCACAAAGTCAATTTCAACAGCAAGGTCGACTGTTCAAACACACCAGCCACTCCTCAGAAACCATAGACAGGGTCGCTATGAGTCAGAATTGACTCAACAGCACTTAATCAACAACAATAATAAATCAGCTGTTGATTAAATTTTTAACTTTGGGAAACAATCTAGAGTCTATAAAAGTGCTAAGAGAAATAGATAAAAATAAAAATAGGATTGTTAATATTCTCATCTTGAAGAGTTGGAATTTAAGAGAGATTATCTACAGTTGATGGAAAGAAACAGAAGCATATTATTTAAATTTATGAATGTTGTTAGGTGCTGTTGAGTTG
>NW_006408617.1:10700818-10702949 GCF_000296735.1 Chrysochloris asiatica
ATTTGGTGTCCTCTTGTTCTGGTCAAGTGATATCAAGAACATCATACAGGCAGAAAGCAAAAGATCATTAAAAAGACAAGAAAGAAGGAAACAAACAAAAAGGTTGTCAGCTCACTAATGTCTAGGATATCAGTCTTCATGCATTCCATTTCATTTTTGATGACTTCCAATTTTCCTAGATGCATACTTTGTACATTACACATTCTGATTATTAATGGATTATCTGCAATTGTTTCTTTCCATTTTGAGTTGTTTTCCATCAGCAAATGAAGATCTAATAAGTTTTGCTCTATGCACATCACTAAGGTCAATTCTAATTCAAGAAGGCAGTTCTTCCCCAGTATTTTGAGGACCTTGTAACCTGAGGGGTTCAACTATAGATGACAGTGTTTCACTGCTAGTCATAAAATTTCCATGGCTAACCATTCAGAAAGGAGCTCTGGTAGCGTAGTGGTTACGAATCGGGCTTCTAACCTCAAGGTCAGCAGTTCAAAACTACCAGCTAGTCTGTGGTAGAAAGATGAGGCTTTCTGCTCCCGTAAAGATTTACAGCCTCGGAAACCCTGTACAGGGTCACTATGAGTCAGAACAGACTCCACGCCACATAACCACCAACAACAACCATTCAGAAGTAGTCTGTTTATCCTCCTTCCTAGTCTGTCTTAGTCTGGAAGCTCTGTTGAAACCTGTCCACCACGATATTTAAAATACCAGTGGCATAGCTTCCAGCATCACAGCAACACACAAGTAACCAATGCCTGACAAAGTCTCATCATCCTAACCTTTAAGGAACATTCTGGTTGCACTTATTCCAAGACAGATTCATTTGTTCTTTTGACATTTCAAGGTACTTTCAATATTCTTCTCCAACAGCATAATTCAAATGCATCAGTTCTTTCCTGGTCTTCCTTATCCATTGACCAGCTTTCATATTCATCTGAGGTGATCGATCATTCCAGAGCTTACGTCTGTCAGGGCACACCCTTAATCCCCAGTGTGACATCTTTGTTCTTTAACACTTTAAAGAGGTAAAACAATGCTTTTATTTAATGTAGCTCTTTGCTTGATTTCTTTACCTCTTCCAATAAGTGCTGATTAAAAATGAAATCCAAAAAAAAATGAAATCTTTGACAACTTACATCTTTTCTCCATTCATCATGATGTTATTTATTGGTCCTGTTGTAAGGGTTTTCACTTCCTTAACATTGAAATACAACCCATACTGCAGGCTGTAGTTTTTCATCTTCATCACTAAGGCGCTTCAAGTTCTCTTTGCTTCCTGCAAGCAAAGTTGTATCACCTGCATATCACAGGTTGTTGATGAGTCTTCTTCCAATCTTGATGCCACATTCTTCTTCATGTAATCCAATTTCTTGGATTATTTGCTCAACATACAGATTGAATAAGTATGGTGAAAGGATTCAATTCTGAAACACACCTTTCCTGAGTTTAAACCATTCAGTATCCCTTGGTTCTGTTTGAATGACTGCTTTTCGGTCTATGTACAGGTTCTTCATAAATAAAACTAAGTGTTCTGGAATTCCCATTCTTCTCAATGTTATCCATAATTTGTTATGATCAACACAGTTAATGACTTTTCATAGTCAATAAAGCACAAGTAAACATCTTTCTGGTATTCTCTGCTTTCAGTTAAGGTCCAACTGACATCCACAATGACATGTCATAGGAGGGACCAATCCCTGGAGAACAGGATTGTCGATGGAGCTGTTGGATAAGCACTGGACTGCTAACTACAAGGTCAGCAGTCCAAACCCACCATCAATCCACAGGAGAATGATGGTGTCTGCTCCCATAAAGATATATAGCTTTTGAAACCCTTTATAGGGTCACTATGAGTTGGAACTGACACAGAAGCACTTAACAACAACAGCAATTCCTGGAGATGGACATCATGCTTGGTAAAATAAAGGATCGATGAAAAAGAGGAAGTGCCTCAATGTGATAGATGGACACAGTGACTTCAACAGTGAGATCGAACAGAGCAATGACTGGGAGGATGACCTAGCACTGGGTTGTGCTTGGTTTTGTTGTACTTAGAGTCAGTATTGGAGTCTTGGTGTGGTGCTGTGGGATAATGCCCTGGACTGCAAAGGTGATTTGAACTGCAAGG
>NW_006408617.1:10703133-10707279 GCF_000296735.1 Chrysochloris asiatica
CTATCAATTTGTCAAATATCCCTGCCAAAGCTTTATGGTTCATGAATGTCTTATTTTATTTAGACTTAAGCTTCTTGAATCAAGATTGTCCCAGATTTTTATGCTAAATCATCTTTCTTGCTCATTTATCATTGTGTTTCTTATCACAACCACCACCACTTTTTCCATCCCAGGTCATTAGTTTCCTGACTAGTCTGCACTTTCTGCTCCATTTAAAGGTAAGTAAATGCTTCTGTTAAGTGCAATCATCTCCAGCTTCACAGCATGCCTGGCTGTCTGTCTAACTCTAGGTCAGCGGCCTCCTAGAATGCAGAGGACCTGAGAGTGGAAACCATGTTGTAAAATCCAGTCAACCAGTCCATCACTGGGATTGGAAAACATCCAAGGGGTAAATTTCTATAGAAAACTCTTTTGAGTGAGTCTGGCAAGGCAACATCTTGAAGACCACCCTTCGCTGTTGGAGACATTTTGCTAAAAGTAAAATTCATGACAGCATTTGCATTGCTTACCACCTTCCCTTTGTCAGGATCATAGAAACGTTCCAATAGCTGAATACTGGTGCTTTTGCCACACCCACTGCTTCCAACAAATGCCAGTGTCTGCCCTGGATTAACGGACACTGAGAGACCATTAAGAACTTGTACATCAGGCCGCGAAGGATATGTAAATGTGCAGTCCACAAAGTCAACCTTCCCCTGAAAGTTGTCCTGTGGAGAAAAGATCTGGGTTACATATGCCCCTACTGGACTCTAGAATATAGACAAAGCAACTAAATCTGAATTTGAAGCCCCTGATTAAGAGAATCTTTAACACTATATGTTATGAAATAAATTGTATCTCCCCCAAAATATGTATGATTGGGCTTCAAAAGTTCATGGAAAATGGAATGAAAAGAAAATGGAATTTTTCCACAAGCATTTTGAAGCCCCTCCTTATTGTAGTATCATATTCCTGTGAATATGATCCTGATCGTTTTCTTTATATTAATGAGGTCAGACCAGAGTAGTGGTGGTGGTGGTGGTGGTGATGTGCCATGGTGTCGGTTCCGACCCATAGAAACCCTGTACAGGGTTTCCAAGATTGTAAATCTTTACTGGAGCCGAAAGCCTCATCTTTCTCCCGTGGGACAGCTGGTAGTTTCGAACTGCTGACCTTTAGCTTAGCAGCCCTATTTGTAACCCCTAAGCTACCAGAAAAGACTAGGGTGGTCCCTAAATGTAATTGTTTCTGAATTGTAAAGAAAAGGAATTCTGAGGCTGCAATAATTAAAGCAATAATCTGCTGATTGAGTTTTTTTTTTTAATGAGCAGGAAAGACAAAACAACACCTACAAAGACTATAAGTTGCATGAGAATATATCTTGTTGAGATCAAATTTATTTTCTAGTGGACCACATGAACCTAGATACGCTTGAAGTCAATCAGTATCATTGGACGAGAAAAACTGGTATTTCAACATTCCACACCAGAACAGCAGTACAAAACATGGTGGTTGGACAGGTTCAAAGGACATCTGACTTCATTCATTCTGGATCAAAGGTGTGTTTTGTATTATTCATACAAAATTTAGCATTTATTGGGTAGCACTGTTGTATTCAAATGCCAACTTTATGAATAAAGGATTTGTGTTCATTTACTTCAATCCTTTATCATTGCAAACACATTGCCTAGTCATTTCAAGTATGGCAGTAATTTCAAAGCTAAGTGGAAATGTGTGACCACCCTCAAGGATTGTTCCACACACACTCACATAACCCCCCTTCCTACTGCCTCTACCATAGTACTCACCCATTTTTCACCGGCACTGCTGTATACATTGATTGGGGGTTGTCGGTCCAGCAGTTGAAAAAAGCGTGCTGCTGATATTTTAGCTTTAGCGTAGCTTGGGGTATAAGAGGAAGCTCTTCCAAGAGCTGACCCACTCAGAACCACCGCAGTGATAACCCTGCAATAGGATGGAGAGTCAGGTAGAGAGGAGTGGGGTGTGTGGCTGGTTTGGGGTATTAACTCTGGTTTCTAGGAAGGAATCGAGTAACTCATATTAAAACCAGGCAAAGGCATCACTAAAAAAGAAAATTATAAAACAATATCTCTCATGAGCATCGATGCAAAATTTCTCAACAAAATCCTAGCCAATAGAATTCAAAACAACAACAACAAATATATATATCATGACCAAGTAGGACTCATGCCAAGGATGCAAGGATTGTTTAATATTAGGAAGACTATCAATGTAACCCACCATATGAATGAAACAAAGGAAAAGAACCACATGACTGATTCAGAAAAGACATTTGACAAAATCCAACATTCATTCCTGATAAAAATGTTGGAATTGAGGAATTGAGGGAAATTCTGCAACGTAATTAAGAGCACATATACAAATTCAACAGCCAACATTACTCTTAATAGAGAGAAACTGAAAGCCTTCCCTTTGCAAATAAGAACCAGACAAGGATGCCCTTTATCACCACTCTTATTCAATATTGTGTTGAAAGTCTTAGTCAAAGATACAAGGCAAGAAAGAGAAATTAAAGGAATCCAAACTGGCAAAGAAGAAGTAAAACTCTATCTGCAGATGATATGATCCTATACATCAGTGATGGGGGACCTTTTTGCTGCTCAAATTTATAACATCAGTTGCAGGCCATAGAAAATTACAAACTTAAAAATTAACCTGGAATTTTTGGTCAAATATTTAAATAACTCACCCCTAATGTGATGGCTGGAGTCCTGGTGTGGTGCCGTGGGTTACTGCACCAGACTGCAAAGCCATTTGAACTGCAAGGTTGGTGGTTCAAGCTCAGCAGCTGCTCCTCAGAAACCCTTACAGGGTCAGTATGGGTCAGAATCGACTCGATGGCATTTAACAACTACAACAATGTGATGGCTGGCACTGTGGTTGCCTTGGCAGGGCCAAACCAAATGATTTCAAGGGCCTTATTCCCACCCCTGCTATACATGGAAAATCCCAAAAACTCAGCAAGAAAAGTATTGGAACTCATGAAAAGATCAGCAAAGTATCAAGTACAAGATCAAATACAAAAATCAGTTGGATTCCTCTATACTAATAAAGACAGTTCTTAAAAGGAAAATAGGAAAACACAGAACCATTTTCAATAGCCACCCAAAAGATGAAATATTTAGAAATAAATCTAACCAGAGAAACAAAAGACCTATACAGAGAAAACTACAAAACACTACTCAAGAAACCAAAAGATACTTCCAAAAATGGAAGAATCTACCATGCTAATGGGTAGGAAGACTTAACATTGTTAAGATGTCAACACTATCCAAAGCAATCTACAGATATAATGCAATCCCAATCCAAATTCCAGCATCATTCTTTAAAGAGATGGAAAAACTGATCACTAACTTTATATGGAAAGGAAAGAAACCTCAAATAAACAAAGCATTACTTAAAAAGTAGAACAAAATTAGAGGTCTCTCACTTCTTGATTACAATATTTACTACCCAGCCACAGTGGTCAAAACAGCCTGGTACTTGTACAACAAATGAGAAATAGTGTCAGTTTCTCCTATTTCCTTCTGACCATTAAGCCCAGTCTTTTTAAAAAATAATTTTGAATTTTGTTCCATATATTCTGCCACTCTATCAGGAACCTTCTAATGTGATCCCTTTCAGAGAAGTTGGTCGTGGAAAAGAGATGGTCTCTTCAACAAACGGTGTTTGCATAACTTGAAATCCATTTGTAGAAGAAATGGATTATCTCATACCATATACAGAACAAACAACGTGGATTAAAGACCTAAATGTAAAACCTTGAACTGTAAAGATCATCAGTGAAAAAGTAGGGACAAACTTATGGGTTCTAATATATTCTATAAACACACTATCAAACATCACTAAAAACATACAAGCAGTAGAAGACAAAAGAGATACTTGGAACCTCCTACAAATCAGGACCGTACATGCATCAAAAGATTTCATTAGAAGAGTAACATGGGAGTCCACAGATTCTTGGTGTAATGCTGCAGGATCAGCACTGGACTGTGAATCACAAAGTTCAAACCCATCAGCTGCTCCTCAAGAACCCTAAACAGGGTTGCTGTGAGTTAAAACTGACTAAACACACTTAACAACAACAACACAACCTTGGAACAATAATGTTCTATGGGTGAATAC
>NW_006408617.1:10708123-10723148 GCF_000296735.1 Chrysochloris asiatica
CTGCCTCTCATGGAGAGGGGAAGTCTTTGTGTGTGTTATAGCTCAGTTTATTAGTAGGAATTGCTTTAGGTCAGGAGTTGGAAATTTAAATCTCTGTTGGAACCTGGTCAGGAGCTGTATAAAAAGCACTTGAAATGAAATGGGAAATGGCAGAGGAAGATCTTCCAGTTTATAAAAAGAAACCAGAAATTGGGAATTTTACATGATGCCATGTAAATAATTTCTTAAAATACTTTATATAAACTAAATAAACCCAGGTCAATAGTTTTTGATTTCTGATTTGAACTAGCAACTTTAGATATACAAAGACTCAGAAAAGAGGCTTTCCTGCTCAGGGTAGGTTTAGTGGGATGGGAGAGATGTACCAGAAGAAAGAAGGTTTGTTGTTGTTAAGTGCCATCAATTGTTTCCGACTCATAGAGACCCTGTATAGGGTTTCTAAGGAGTGGCTGGGAAGTTTGAAACCCTTAGAAAGTTGTTGTTGTTGTTGTTATGTGCCATGGAGTCAGTTCCGACTCATAGCAACCCTGTACAGGGTTTCCGAGGCTGTAAATCTTTACAGGAGCAGAAAGCCTCATCTTTCTCCTGTGGAACAGCTGGTAGTTTCGAACTGCTGACCTTGCGGATCGCAGACCGATTCGTAACCACTACGCTAACAGAGCTCCTTAGGAGGTAGAATTTATAGCTTGTGAAAGAAACCCAAAAGAACATTCTTATTAGGCCTACTTTTCCTAAGGCCCTTTAGGGCTATCTCAGACTGACCCCTCATGCCCACACATTCACTTGTGTTTCCAGCTCCAGCACCTTTAGGCTATTGCCTCTGGAAATGTGAGAAACAAGACTATTGGCCTTTGTTATCTCTACCTATAAGGTCTTAGCAGGAAATATGTCTTCTTTGCAAGAGAGGAGTAGAGTTCAAGTAGGGTGATTCTATCAACCACCAGAGTACCTGGGAGATGCAAACAGTATGCTCAGCGACTAACCAAAAGGTTGGAAATTCAAGGCAACCCAGAGGCACCTCAAAAGAAAGACTTTCAAAAACAGAACCATTGGAAACACTATGGAGCACAGTTTTATTCTGACACACACGGGGTTGACATGAGCTGAAATTGGCTCAAGGGTAACTGGTTTTTTGTTGTTGTTGTTTGTTTTGTTTTTGTATGAACCATATAATTCAAGGCTTCCATTTTTTCCTCAGGAAAAGAACAAACATATCTGTATTGGAAGAAGTACAGAATACTCCTTAGAAACCAGGATCGAGAGACTTGATCTCGCATACGTTGGACATATTATCAGCAGGGACTAGTCCCTGGGGAAGGACATCATGCTTGGTAAAATGGAGTGTCAGCTAAAAAGAGGACGATCTCCAATGAGATGGATTGGCACAGCGGTAGCAGCAACGGGCTCAAGTGTAACAATGACTGTGAAGTTGGCACAGAACTGGACAGCATTTTGTTCGGTTGTACATACGGTCACTAAGAGTTGGAACCAACCCAACAGCACCTAACAACAACAGCAACTAGTGTGGTAGACTCTTTGTAAAAATGGTCTCGATGATTCATCCTATTATGGCATATGCACCCCTTGGCAATATGACTTTTTTCACTCCTCTCAGCAAGAAATGAAGAACATTTCTCTGTCCTTTAAATCTGTGCTTGATCATAAGACTTTAATTGGCCCATGTAACAGTAGAAAATGTGAAGCAGACAGAGACTGCCTCAGAACACTGAAACACAATTGGAAGAAGTCACATTCAACAGAAATCCAGCTATCCAAGTCATTCCTACAACCCCGTTGAGTTATCAGACTATCTGGCTCAGCTCCAACTGAGTCACCCAGACCAGAAGAACAACCCCACCAATGCACAGGATCATAAGAAATGATAAACTGCAGTTGTTTTAGACACCAAGTTTGAAATAGTCTGTTAAGCACCAAAAGTTAACTGGTAGAAACCACTGATAAAGAAGAGGATGCAGGATAGGGCAACTAACCATGACATCAACTCCTCAGAATGTTGATCTTTGACGACTTTGGATGCATAATCCTCACCTGAACACATAGCTGAAGTGCAGCCCTTCATAGAAGATTAAGTAACCACCGTATCTGTAGGAGGCAGAATTAGCAATAAATGATATGCACTGGGAAAAGCCAAAGCAGAAGCCATATACATTTGCCTTTCGAATGGCTGTCTTGTATGGTTTCTCCAGCTCAGTCTCATAGGCGTCAATAAACTGCCTCTCCTTTCCAATACCAGCAATTGTGCGGATGTTGCTGAGGGCTTCATTTGTAATCTAAAGAATGAAAAAGAATCTTAGAAATAAGAAGACAGAAAGGACTCCTTTCATGACATTTTAATTGCTACACTGGTTAGAATAGGACTAAATGGTAGAATGCAGTACAAATCAGAGATGGGTGCACCACATGGGAACACTAAAAAGTGGCCAAAGATCAACTCAATTGTACCACAAGACATTCTGTCAGTTAAATCCAAATTCTGTTTTATTCTTACTTGTCTTTGTTTTCTCCACTTGTGGTGAGAGTGAGAAGAAGAACATCAGTTCCTTCTGGTGTAGCATCAGTACATACAGTTCATGTATTCAGCTGCTAACTAGAAGGTTGGAGTTTGGAGTCCACTCAATAGGCACCTCAGTAGAAAGGTCTCGTGATCTACTCCTGAAAAATCAGCCATCGCAAACCCCATGACATACATGGGATTCAGAGTTATCTCAATGGCAATAAATACTGGATAGCTACACTTGAAAGCTTTTTAGTTTCTTTGTTGATTTATTTGCAATGTCAAAAAATGGTATCTAATTGATAAGATGTCTTCTGAGAGAAAAAAGATGGCTTGATATCAGATTCTATTAAAAATTAATTTGCTAAAATATTATATAAGGTGACTTGAAATTAAATATGAAATTTATCTGTTAGTCTACACTGTGAATTTGAGTTTCTTTGAATCCACATTGTAAGGATAATATGCTTTCTTTCCAAATTAGGATCCATCCCAAAAAGTGACAGAAAGGTAGGCATATACAATTCTTTTGGCTTCTTGCCTATTGTTAGTTGAAGTATACTTTAAAAGTGCATAGCTGAAACCTAGGAGTACCCAAGATTCAAACTGTAGCTTATGAATCTATTTGATAAAGACAACAAGCCTAGCAGACACTAACTCTTGAAAGTTAGGAGTATGTGTCACTAAAAGTGAACAGTTATTCTCTGTGAATGAATGTGGACAGCAGGATTCAGCTAAAATGGTAGGTTAAAAAAAACTAATGGAGTGAAAACTGAGCTATCCATTCTCACAGAAAGGATGTGGGAAAACAAGAAAATGATTTGAGGGGAAACATGAACATCTAACCCTCTTGTATTACCCCACTCTGGCACCAGAAATTGATTGTTTTGGGCCTTGGCACATATGAGAAGGGTAACAGGAGCTTTTGGACCAGTGAACATTTGTAGACTAACAGCTTCAAGTCGAACACTCTGACAGCCACTCCGCCTTGAGGAGTCTGGAGATTAGTCCTGTCAAATTACCTGTCCTGCAGTCTCTAGAGCTTGCTTGTCTCGCGTAGCAAATCCCGTCAACATTTTGGTCTGTATGACTCCTGATAAAGCCAGGAAGGGGAAGAAGCACATAATGACCAGGCTTAGTTTCCAGCTGTATAAGAAGGCAATGATCATGGCCACAGCGATGTTAGTGAAGGAATTGACGATCATCCCAATCTGAGAGCCAGCAGCCTGTAAACCAAAAACAATGAACTAATCTCAGACATCCAGACCCTTTAACCAATGAGAAGTACGTTTGCATGGATGCTTCAGTTCATAAGTACCATTATGTGAAAAGTCTATTTTATACCCAAAGATTTATTCTTTTAAAGGGTAACTCCCCTAAACTGGGTTGATTCAAAATCTGGATTAATAGAAGCCCATTTAATTCCCAACTTTCCAGAGATCATCTATTGACTAATCTCATTAAATGGGTGTCAGAGTTAGTCCAGCCTTTCAGGAGTCCTGGTGTGCCCCTCTGGGTTAATGAGCTGGACTGCAGGGTCAGTTTGAACAACAAGGTAGGTGGTTCAAACTCACCAGCCACTCCTCAGAAACCCTATATATGGTTGCTATGAGCTGGTTCCAACTGGACGACACTTAACAACAACAAAAAACATTTACTTTGAACTGCTAACTGCAAGGTCAGCTGTTTAAACTCACCAGATGCTCTTGGCAACCGTATACAGGGTTGCTAGGAGTAGGAACCAAAGCAACAGCACTCGATGGCAACAAAGGATTGACTGAGTCCTGGTGTGGCACTGTAGGATAAGCACTGGACTGGTAACTCCAAGGTCAGCAGTTCAAACCCAGCAGCCACTTTCAGAAACCCAATACAAGGTCACTATGAATTGGAAGTGACTCGACAACACTTAACAACAATAACAGAAAGCAATGGCTACGAACCGTGCTGGCACAGTGGGTTAAGTGTTGGGCTGTTAGTCAATAGGTCAATGCTTCAAACCCATCATTTGCTCAGCAGAAGAAAGATAAAGCTGTCTTCTTCTACAGATTTACAATCTTAAACTCGTAAAGTGCAGCTCTGCTCTATCCTGTTGTTAAGTGCCGTGAAGTTGGTTCTGACTCATAGAGACCCCATCTAGAATCTCAGAGGCGTTGCTGGTGAGTTTGAACCACTGACCTCGTGGTTCAAACTGACCTTGCGGTGCAGTGCATTATCCTGCAGTGCCATACCAGGACTCCCTACTCTATAATAGACCTTTGTTGTTGTCGTTGTTAAGTGTCATCAAGTCGGTTCTGACTCGTAGCAACCCTGATAGGGTTTCCGAGAAATAGCTGGTGGGTTTGAACTTCAACCTTGTAGTTCGAAGTCCAGTGCTGATCTTACACCACCATTAGGAATTCAATAGCAATATTATTTAAGAATAATCTTCATTTTATACTGCATTAAAGACTCCAATAGAGTATGAACTGTGAGCTACAAAGATTCCCATGCATTGGCACTAATTCTCTTGGAGACAGAAGTAAAAAGAATTTGTGGTTAACAAGGGTTATCTATCAGGCATTGAAAGGATACTTGAAAAGCACCTATACAATTTTTCTTTGGGATCTTATCACCTCACTAATTGTTGGTGGTGGTGTGGTGTGCCGTGGAGTCAGTTCCAACTCATAGCAACCCTGCATAGGGTTTCCAAGTCTGTAATCTTTATAGGCATAGAAAGCCTCATCTTTCTCCTGTGAATGGCTGGTAGCTTGAAACTGCTGACCTTGAGGTTAGCAGCCTGAGTTGTAACCACTACGTTCTCAGAGCTTCTTCGGAAAATGCAAATTAAAACAACGAGATACCGCTTTCCATTCTTCAATGAAACAAGAACTAATGTGAGTTTATATCTTCTGTATTAATGAGAATGGTAAGTAATTGACACTCAAGAAGAACTACATTGTGAGGAACTGTCTACAGCCAAAGTATGTCAAGGGACACTCGATTTCAAGGCTACTGACAAGGAGGGACAGACACTATCTTAGAGTATAAGCTGTGATTCAGACTTTTAGCTACCCAAACTCTGAGACAAGACATTCATGCTCTTTAAAGCACCCACTGGTAATGTCTTCTATTATAGCAGCACTAGGGAACTGAGACAAGGAGATATGATGAAAGGTATTGGGAGGCAAATTTGACTTCTGTCAAGTTAATCCAAACACCTGGCTTTATGAAAGTTACACACATCTTACACAAATCTGCAAGTCCCTTGGACAAGGCTGCAGGCTCTGTGGGTTAGAAACGACAGCGTTGTTTCTCTTGTCAGAAAGACAGCTAGCTCCCTGAAGGCTTTGAGATTCTCAACAACCATGTATGTTTTTCCCTCAACTTCCTTACTTGGCTCTTAGAAGTAGTGGTTAGGAGTCGGGCTGCCAACCACAAAGTCAGCAGTTCGAAACTACCAGTGGTTCCGCAGGAGAAAGATGAGGCTTTCTGCTCCCGTAAAGATTTACAGCCTCAGAAACCCTGTACAGAGTCGCTATGAGTCAGAACCAACGCCATGGCACATAACAATAACAACAACAACTCTGGGTACCAGATGGCTTTCTTGCCTTGGCGCTTTGTTTATACCCTCGTGAGGAATCTTTTGAGTCTGGTTGAACCTGAGCCTGTGGCCTCTAAATGATCTAAGAATGAGTCTGAGGAAAGTCCTTCTCAGACGCTAGACTCAGATTGATCAGTTTTGAAGCCTACCATTACACTGATCCTAGGCATTGCCTAAGAGACACTGTGTTTTAGCTGTAGTTTGTCAGCCTTGGAAATGGTGGAATATCCCACTACTCCCTATTCATGGGAAGCACAGAGGTGTTTGTCAGAATGTTCCAAGGAAAAAGTTTCTACTGCCATTAGTACTCCCCAACATCTCACCCATAGCTTACCCCTTGAACTTGGGAAGCATCTGTAGCCAGCCTTGTTGTCAGTGCTCCAGGGCTATTTCTGAGGTCATCAAACCAGCCAATATCTTGCCCTAATATTGCCTTAAAACCAAATTTGCGTAGTCTTTTTGTGAGGAGCTCTCCTGATTTTGCAAACATATATCCCTAAAATATTAAACAAAAAGAAGAAGTATCTTTAGTTACATTTTAACACGAAAGGGGGGAACTAGCTAAATTACCCACTTAAAAATAATGTTCTTACCTGCAGAAACTGGGTGAAAAGGGATATGACACCCAATGCTACGAAGAGGAAGCACACACCATTGAGCTGTGACCTTTGCTCCTCTTTATCAGGAATTGAAAAAGTCTTTGAAAGATAATAAACAAGAGAGAAAAAAAGTCATTATTATAAAGAATAGCAAACGAAACAAACAGGAATACGTTTAAAAGAAAGTTCTCTTACACAACCAGGTTGAAAATAGTTTCACTTTAAAAATCTAGTGATTAATCCAAAGTTCCACAAGCCACTGCCAGTGAGTCGATTCTGACTCAGAGACCCTCTGTAGGGTTTCTGAGAGTGTAAATGGGAGCAAGCAGCCTCATCTCTCTCCTGTGGAGGGATGGGTGAGTTGGAACCACTAACCTTGCAGTTAGCAGCTCCACGACTAACCCATTGACCAATATGATGAAGATGATAATGATATAGTTCACCTCTGTGGGTTCCAAAACCTGGCAAGTAAAAACTAACAGGAACAATTTATAGAATGTTGTCTTTGCCTGATTTAAGCAATTGCACTTGTCTTTATTATACAGATGACAAAAATGAAGAATTCCTTAAATTCTCTATGCAATGAATAAGAGAATAAAGGAAGGAAGGAAAAATGGAAAGGAGGGAAAGAAAGAGAAATATGTTTTCAAATCTGCTGTCCATTGGGGCAAAAACTCCAAGTATTAGGGCCTCTTTATTTCTCAAATGAGGGGTGCAAGAGAAATGATTTTCACATTAAGGTATTAGTTTTATAGATTTTATCTAGGACAAATAAGATCACCATTCAAAAAACAACTGCCTGTAATTGGTTTAGAAAAGAACATAGACACCAACCACATATCTGAGACTGAGGCTGCTGGCTCTCAATTACCGGAAGCTGAAAACATTTTCCCCCAAACTATGGAAGTTTTGAGTGGGCTTTTAAGTCTATGGTGGTGGTTATGTGTCGTGGAGTCGGTTCCAACTCATAGTGACCCTGTACAGGGTTTCCGAGGTTCTAAATCTTTACCGGAGCAGAAAGCCTCATCTTTCTCCCACGGAACAGCTGGTAGTTTCTAACTGCTGACCTTGCGGTTTGCAGCCCGATTTGTAATTACACTACCAGAGCTTCTTTTAAGTCTATACTAAGTAGTAAACTATGTTGTTGTTGGCAAGTGCTGCTGAGTTGGTTCCAACTCATAGCAACCCTGTATAGGGCTTCCAAGGAGTGGCTGCTGAGTTGGAACCACTAACCTTGCAGTTCAAACCGACCTATCTGAATGCTTATCCAACAACAGCGCTACACCAGGACTCTCATAAGTATATTCTGAACACACACAAATTTCGTACATTCAAGTAATTGATCGAGGATCAAGCTATTGCAATCTCCAAGTAGAAAGAACAGCCATATATTCCAATGCCAGGGCCCTACAGTGAATTTGATTCTAGGTACAACAAAACTTTTTTAATGCAGACTAAGTGAGAGTTCAGGAAAAATATGACTTAAGGAGTAAGTAATACAATAAATGAATTTGAGCAAATGGAGCAGTTGTTCAAAGGAAACTCATTTATTCAATGAATCTTTATTGAGTGGCAGCTATATGTTAAATAGTTCTCTTGAAAACAATGTACACTATTCCATTAACAGATCCTAAGTAACCTGTTCAAATAGTTGCAATTCCAAGGAAAACTTGACAATGAACACTGGTGAAGGTTGCACAATATGATTAACATAATTGGTGTCACCGAATTGTACATGTCAAAAGTGTTCAATTCACAAATGTTGTATAGTATATGTTTTTGCAGCAATAAAAAAAAAAATCACAATTCCAAATTGAAGAAAGAGGCATGGGGTCACCGCGAATTGGGGGCAACTGGACTAATGCAAGGTTGGTGGTTCAAACCCACCAGTTACTCCTCAGAAACTGTATCTAGAGTTGCTTTGAGTCGGAAGTGAATCGACAGCACTTAGCAACAACAAATTTAATATTAAGATATATTAATGTCTTATTGTGTACCAGATACCAATGAGTTGCTTAACCAATCTTATCTTGAATTAGGAGTTCCTTAAATTGTTGTTGTTGTTGTTGTTGTTGTTAGGTGCCATCAAGTTGGTACTGACTCATAGTGACCCTAGGTACAACAAAACGAAACACTGCCTGGTCCTAGACCAACCTCACAGTTGTTGCCATGCTTGAGCCCATTGATGCTGCCATATTGCCAATCCATCTAGCTGGGGTTCTTCCTTTTTATCTCTGACTCTCCACCTTACCAAACATGATATCCTTCTCCAGTGACTGGTCCCTCTTGACAATATGTCCGAAGTATGAGATATGATTCTCAAAATTCAGTGAGATCAATTTCATTACCCTATACTACAAGCTGTACAGTGAATAAGGAAGACCATAGAAGAATTGATGCTTTTGAGTTATGGTGTTGAAGGAGAATATTGAAAGTGCCTTGGGCTGCCAAAAGAACCAACAGATCTGTGTTGGAAGAAGTGCAGCCAGAGTCCTCCTTGGAGGCCAGGATGGCCAAATTTCGTCTCTCATACTTCAGACATGTTGTCAGGAGGGACCAGTTGCTGGTGAAGGACATCATGTTTGGTAAGGTGGAGGGTCAGAGAAAAAGAGGAAGACCCCCAATGAGATGGATTGGCCAAGTGGCAGCATCGATGGACTGAAGCGTGGCATCAGTATTGAGGTTGGCCCAGGATCAGGCAGTGTTTTGTTCTGCTGTGCATAAGGTCTCTATGAGTCGGTACCAACTGAATGGCACTTAACAACAACAACAACAGATGAGGAAACTAAATCTCTTGCCCAAATGCATGAAACTAATGCAGACCAGACACCTACTTAAGTCCACAGTTGACTGACTTGTCCTCACGTTTTTTCTTACAAGCAAATTGTGCTTTGAATACTTGGCACATTTTCCAAATCAAATAGACCCAAAGAAAGTGAGTCAGATAAAATGCCTCATGTGTATGTTGAGACTTAGCTACATTAGCAAGTAGGCTCCTGTTTACTTGGTCCAAGTTCAACACTGCAGTTTCAATAAACCAAACAGTGTTCCCTTTAGGTATGTTGGAATGAAAATAGTACAATAAAAACAGGGTATTAGCTGAATGATGATTATACCCTACCAGATGAAAGCATAATGAATTACTGATGAATCTGTGATAATTATACTGAGACAAACAGGAATAATCTTTATCAAAGAGGAAAAACAGTCAAGTTTGTTTAGCATCATTCTTGGTGAGAACTTGGATAATGAGAAGACTTTGGATTTCACTAACTAGTTCATTGTTACTCTGGTCCTGCAGCCCTTATATTGCTCAGACGAAGTCGTCTGTCCTAGGACACAAGAAGGTTCTCACCACCAGTAACCAAGTGGGTGCTCTAGGAGAGTTACAGGATGAATCATCCCACCTTTTCTGTAAGTTTTATGATTTGACTGTTTCCTAGCTCTCTAGAGCTGGAAGGTATCTTTGAGATCATCTTTGAGAAATTGAGGCCCAGAGAAGTGGCATGATTTGACCCTGGGGCACACAAAAAGGGGTCTGTCTTCTGACAGAGAACCCAGGACATTTTCCACAGCAACTCACATATAGAGTTTGGGTGAAGGTGAGTGATTATACTCTTCACTCTGCTTTTAAAGTTGACATCTGAGATTTATTTTAAAAGCCAATATGTGAGGCATATTCTTAGGTCTTTATAGATTCAACCTTGTTAACTACACCTTTTGTATCAACATTATCATACAAGGAGATGCATTCCCAAAGCCTCTTCTGTCCAGAATGTTAGTTTTATGAGAGCCTTGATTTTCTTGTTTCCCACTTTCTCCCCAAAACAGCAACAGTGCCTGGAAAATAATAAGCAACTGATGACTTTATTGGATGATGAGTGGATTTGTCTGTTGACTATCTGTCTTCCTTATAGATTGGAAACTCCATTAGGACGGGAGCAACCATTGGCATTATACTCCTGAGTTCCTAGCATGGTGACGGCCACATGAAAGGCGATAAAAAATATCTGTTGAATGAATCAAAGAATATCGTCCTGGTGTGGTGCTGTATGATAATCGCTGAACTGGATTAATTGCAAGGTTGGTGGTTCAAACCCAACTGCTGCTCCTCAGAAACCCTGTACAGGATCACCATGAGTCAGAGCCAACTCAGTGGTTCTTAACAACAACAAAAAACATGGTACTTACCAGGACCATAAAAGAAGATACAATAATTATTTGAAAGATGTTCAGTACAGAGGGCTTGTGACACCAAATAGCCAGAAATTCAATGAACTGAAGTTGATGGTCCCTATGTTTCCAGTAAGGAGCCCTGGTGGTACAGTGGCTAAGCACTCAGCTGTTAATTGACAAGTCAGTGGTTCCAACCTATCAGTCGCTTCATGGGAGAAAGAAGTGACAATCTGCTTCTGTAAAGACTTCCAATGCTGGAAATCCAATGTGACAGGGTCACTACGTGTCAGAATCAACCCAAAGGCTGTGAATCTGGTTTTAGAACTGAGCATGATTTCCTTACTTACCACAGGAGGGCAGTGTAAAAATTGTAAGCCTTTCCTTACACCACTGACTTGATTTAGTTTGAGTGAACATTTTTCTGTTCAGTACCTCTAGCAGAGATACGGCAAGGAGAGAAAAGTAGAGAGAAAAACGCACAAGTAAGACTTAATCATTTACTAAGCTCTGACAGTATGTGGTGTACTGGCAAATATTCTCGGTTAGACTTCAGGAAGGCTGGTGGTTTGCAATCAGCTGCTAACCTAAAATTGGCTGGTTTTAACCACAAGGACAGTGGTTCAATCTCACCAGCGACTACTTGGAAACCCTAAACTGGGATGCTATGAGTTGGAACTGACTTGAAGGCACTTGACAACGACAACAACAGTGGTTCCAAAGAAGAAATGCCTAAAGTACTGCTTCCCTAAGGATCACAGCCAGAAAACTCTGTGAAACAATTCTACTCTGTTGATGGGTCTGGTATATTTGGTTAGGACAAGCTAAATATAGTTCTCTAGTTTCTAGATGCCCTCACAAGTTACCTGCGTATACATATGAATTTCAGCTAAGAAAACATATAGAATTTGACAACTGTTATCGCAGGAGTTGACTCAATGGCACCTAACACCAACTGCAAATCTCAGGAGTCCTGGTGTGGCACTGTAGGACAAACACTGGATTGTTAACTGCAAAGCTGGTGGTTCAAAGCCACCAGCCCCTCCTCAGAAATCCAACACAGGGTTGCTGTGAGTCAGAACTGACTCCATGGCACTTAACAACAACAGCAATTGTAATTATAAGGTTCTACTCTCTAGTAGCGTAGTGGTTACAAATCGGGCTGCGAACCACAAGGTCAGCAGTTCGAAACCACCAGCTGTTCTGCGGGAGAAAGATGAGGCTTTCTGTTCCCGTAAGGATTTACAGCCTCAGAAACCCTGTACAGAGTCACTATGAGTCAGAACCAACTGCACGGCACATAACAACAACGACAACTTTCTAATTGGGTCAGAATGTCTGGATTTGAATCGCATTTCCACCACTTGCTGCCAGTGTGACTCTGAGTAAACTTTTTAAAGTTCTTTGTGTTTGGGTTTTCTTTGTTATAAAATGGGCATAATAAGAATACCTACTTCAGGTGGTTATTGGGAAAGTTGAATGAACTATTATGGCATTTGGCAACAATATTGTAGGTAAAGTGCTTATACACCAAAAAAACAAACAAACCAAATACACTGTCTTCAAGTTGCCTCTGACTCACAGCAATCCTAGTGTATAGAGTAGAAGTGCCTCATGGGGTTTTCAAGGCTGGAAGTCTTTACAGAAGCTGACTGCTATAGCTTTCTCCCATGGAGCAGCTGGTAGGTTCAAACCACTGACCTTCAGATCAGCAGTCGAGTACATAATCACTGCACCACCAGGGTTCTTTAAGTGCTTATATAAATCCACTGTTGTGGAGGGGATTCTGATTCACAGCGACCCTATAAAGTAGAGTAGAACTGCCCCACAGGGATTCTGAGGCTGTCATTTTCTGGAAACAAACAGCCTTATCTTTGCTCCACTGAATGGCTGTGGGATTGAACCTTCAACCTTCCAGCAGCAGCCCAACGCTTAGTCCACTGTACCACCAAGGCACTTAGGGCTTACATGTCGCTGTTGTTAAGTACCATGGATTCCAACTCATAGTGATCTTATATAAGGTTTCCAAGAAGTGTCTGGTGCGTTTGAGCTGCCAACCTTATGGTTAGCAGTTGAATGCTGATCCTACAGCACCACACCAGGGGCTATATAGTGTTTAATAAATGTAGCTCTGGTAGCATAGTGGTTACGAATTGGGCTGCTAACCTCAAGGTCAGCAGTTTGAAACTGCCAGCTGTTCTGCAGGAGATGCTTTCTGCTCCTATAAAGATTTATAGCCTTGGAAACCCTGTACAGGGTCGTTATGAGTTGGAACTGACTCCACAGCACATAACCACCACCACCAATAAATGTAGCTGTTATTATAATACAGCAGTAAAATCAGACAGTGACTATCAAAACTTTTGCTGTTATAAGGTACTGTAGGGTTGATTTTCTTCTGCTCATAGCTGTCCCATGTGACTGAATAGAATTACCCATAGGTCTTTCTAGGCTATAATTTTTATGGGAATAGATAGTCAATGTTTTCCCCTGCAGAAACACTGGATGAATTCGAACTCCCAACATTTCAGTTAGCAGCCAAGCGTTTAACCATTGCATCTCCAGCAGGCCTATCAAAACTCCTAGGAAGTAAAAAATTGCTTCTTCTTTATCCATGCCTTTGTCTACTTCTCTCTTCCTTTTCCTTCCTCCCCATCACCTCCCCATTTCAATCTTACAATCAGTGGGAAAGGGGAGAATTGTACACCACACACTGACACCTGCTATTATAAGGCAAACTTTGTACTTTCGCTGCTTAGCAAGATCAAAATGGCCCTAAAATCATTTTGCATTCTTCAGCACAATTGCTTTGCATGCTGATTGGGTTTGCATATTGGTAAATTACCCCTTCCAGTTATAGGTGTGCAATTGCAGCATCGTTTTCCTACGGTCATGAGGACTCTGCCCGTGCCCTGCCAGCCCAAAAGAGTGCTCAGTTTTACTTTATTAACCTTCTGTGTGATAGAGGCCTGAGGTATGTTTAATCCTTTAGAAATGAGAAAGAACTAACTTTAAAACAAAAAAGTCTCTCTATCACAGATTATAACATCCATGGACAGAAAAGAAAAAGAAAAAGGAATAAAGCTAGTTCAGCTGCTTACTTACCCCAAGAATCTCACTGAATAAGAAGGCGTAGAGGGGTGTGACTACCCCATTGACAGCTGCCCCCACAGTCCCCGCCAGCATGTATGGCCACTCTGGAGCATTGAACTTCAGAATCCTCCTGACCGGGGCAGGTTCAACTTTCTCTTCTACAGAAATGTCTGTGGCCTTGGGGAGACAGAAGGCTCTATGAATCATTCAGATGTGTACCCAGATACTTTGCACATACTCTTGTGTTACACAGCTGACCCTCTGACATTCACAGACTGAAGAGCCATGCTATGACCTCAAAGATGAGACACAATGACCTCTTACTGTGCACAGATGGGTTTTGAACCGGAAGTGAACTCAGTCTACAGCACTAGTGATCTGAAGGTGAAGCTATAGTTCTCATTTCACAATTACATATGTGTAAACTTTCAGGGAGTAACGAATATCTCTGGGAAGAAGAACTCTCCAGTACAAAAGAAGACCTGTGCCTTAGTGGTGAGAACTGACACTTTTCAAGATGTGTCTGTCACAAATGGCAAAGGTCTACAATCTAGTAACTAGATGAGGATCTAAGGCAGGCCAGTATGTCAGAAACAGGACTAAACTCTTTAAAAATTTATAATGTGCTGTCAATACCATTCACACATCTTCAGCAAAGTTTTCAATAATTTCAATAAAATGACAATCCACTTAGATTTCTAAATAGACATTTCTTAACAAGGAGCAAATTAGCCAATATTTTCCTATTCTAATTCTGCAATTATCATAAAAAGTGCCAGAAGCTAGCAAATTTTTATCCTCTCAAAGGTAAATATTACGTAATGACCCTCATCATATTTGTCATCACTTTTCTTCTTGCTGTACATATTAACTGGTACTCGGTCTTCAGATCCTAGATTTATTACCCACTTTGTTTGTGAAAGGATTTTAGGTATTGATTGCTACTGAAGTTTTTTGCTTCCATTAAAACATGCTAAAATATCTGTAGTAAATTAACTACAAATCTATTAGTGTTCTCTTTCATAATTTACCCTTTTTTTGGTTGTTGTTAGGTGTTATCAAGTC
>NW_006408617.1:10725458-10737757 GCF_000296735.1 Chrysochloris asiatica
TCCATCTTACCAAACATGATATCCTTCTCCAGCGACTGGTCCCTCCTGACAATATGTCCAAAGGATGAGAGACGAAGTTTGGCCATCTTGGCCTCCAAGGAGCACTCTGGCTGCAATTCTTCCAAAATGGATCTGTTGGTTCTTTTGGCAGCCCATGGCACTTTCAATATTCTCCTCCAACACCATAACTCAAAGCATCAATTCTTCTACAGTCTTCTTTACTCATTGTCCAGCTTTTGCATGCATATGAGGTGATTGAAAATACCATTTACCCTTTAGGCAGCTGAAAATCAGCTAGAGGCAACAGCAAAGAACTTCTAATACTTTCCTTTTGCTCACAAAGTCAAAGACCACATTACCAATTCAATTTAAATAAAAGCCTAGTGTCCTGTCCATTTCATTATTGTTGCAAACCGAGTCAAATGAAGCAAGACTGCTCAGGCTGATGATGAATTTTCTCTTGCCTCCAACTGAAGTTTTCTCTTGGCCTACCTTCCACATTTGCACTTTGTCATTACTACTCATTCATGCAGCTAATCTTTCTGTTCAATTATTTCCTCTTCAGCAGCTTATTAACTCTAAGCAATCAATGCTAGACAAGAAGAAGTATGCCTTAGAAGGTATAACTGGAACAGGCATAGAAAGAATGCAATTCTAGTCTGGATCCCACAGTGTTATCCATGGAATGTATCACCAAGCACTTTAGCTATCTGTGCTTAGTTACCTCATCCTTAAAATGAAGAAACAGAACTTGGTTGTTTGGGGGAGACATCTTTCTATGGATTTCTCACATTTCTGCATGTTTTGTGAGCAGAGGCATTGGCTGCTTTTGTTCTGACCATTTTTTTTTTTAAAGGTGCTTGCATGGCAGTCTTGGAAAACAGAGACAATGTCTGTCTCTTAAGGGAAGGCCCTTGTTCTCACTGCCTATTATAAAAGATTTAGATTCCTGAAGCTCAGTATTCCTCTCTGGTCACACACCTCATTTCACTTGCTGGTATCATCTGACTCTCTTTGCATCATATGGTAGGAATGCATGGTTGGATTAGGGAACTCATGCAAATCTTGTACTCTGAATACTGTCATTATTGTGATTTACCCAGGGCTCTCATGTGTTCTGCCAGCATCTGTAAGGTTCTGTTAGGCTAACTTTTGAGCTTGCAAGTAAGTAGAGCAAAGTATCAGACCCTTCACAGTTCTAGGCAGTTGTTGATATCCAGACCAGGCTGCTCATCAGTCTCATGGAGGGAGATCATTAAACATACAGACAAGGAGGCTTCAAAAATACAAGGGGACTTCAAAAAATTCATGGAAAAATGAAATTAAAAAATAAAGGAATTCTTCCATGAACTCTTTGAAGTCCCCTTCCAGTTTTGGCACAGTGGCAGCAGCAATGGGCTCAAAAATAGCAGCAATTCTGAGGCTGGCACAGGACCAAGCAGTGTTTTGTTCTGTTGTGCATAGAGTCACTATCAGTAGGTACCGACTCAATGACACCTAAGAACAACATAACCAGAAATTAACACTTAGTAGGTATAAGCATGAATCTGTGTCTAGAAATATACTTAAATAATACTGATGAACAAAGCCCAGTTTCTGAGACCTTCAGATCATGTCCAACATGTCTTTCTGAACGAAATGTCTAAGACTCTCTAATTTTATATGTTGAAAGTGCCAGTTGTGCTGTGCCATATGAGGGTAATGAGAAATTTATAGAAGTGCCTTGTTCTTGTTGTTGTTAAGTGCCATAGTGACCCCATATAGGGTTTCTGAGGAACGGCTGGTGAGCTTGAACCACCAACCTTGTGGTTCAAACAGACATTGCAGTCCAGAGCATCAACTCACAATGCCACATCTGAAGTCCTAAAAGTGCATTAGCACTTATTGAATTCTGCCTACTCTACACAGTAGGTGTGTAGTTAATGTTTGTGGATGAAAGAATGAATGAAGTTTTTATGTTCATGATGCTAAAACACGTACTTGTGTTTTTAAAATACTGATTGTTCACCTGTTATGATGGTTTGTGCTAGACCTAGGGTTTTGTCCTTTTTTTTCCTTAGTTCTCCATGTGCAAACCAAGTGAAAATTTAACTTCCTACTTCAATGATATGCCCCACTTTCTATACTTGGTTACACTGATTTCTATACTCCAATTTAAAATGGATTCTGCCTTGATAATGGTTTTTTAATTTTCTTGATTAGAAATGACAAAGGGGCAGAGAGAGTTTTCCATTGAGCAAATGCCAAGTATACTCCTTTTCATGGGTTCTCGTAACCAATGCCTAAACCCTAGATGAAAATGACGTTGTGGTGACGTTACAGATTTCTCATAGTTGACCCTGACTTGATCTGGTATGCATTCTGCCCTGTTTTCTGGTTTCAATGAAAGAGATGCTTAGATATCAGAGACTGGGAGAGCTTCTAGCCCTAATCCTGATCTTTATTTTGTCAGTATTAATTTGATCCTCCTTGTGGGATTATGATTAACTTTTGCATTAATTTCACCCCATTTATGGGAACCAAGAGCATGGCTTGGAGCACAAGGAGACATGGATGATAGTCTTAGCTCTGTCACCAGAAAACTATGAGATATTATTGTGTGAGTCACCCCACCTAGAGTTTGGAAGCACAAGCTTCCTGTGAAATATTTTCATCTCAATTTTCAGAAACTAGGTGGAGACTCCTTTGTGTAAGTACATCTTTGGCATTGCAACAGAAGAGAGAATCTTTCCCAATATGTAGACGGTAGGTCAGGACTTCTTCAAAAGGAGAAAAGAAAAGGATTTATGCTTGGGCTTGCAGAATTTAGTTAAGTATTAAAATACCAAATTGAGCAACATTTACTCATGCAATGCTATGTGGAATTAGACGTTCCATAAATCAAATTTCATTAACCCTGATTCCATTATTTCCTTTTTAAAAATAGTTATTTAAATCTAAATGACTCTATTGTAATCATTACATAAATGAGGAATATTAAGGCAAACATAAGGTATTTTCCTCTTGGGGCTTTAGCACCTTAACTAGAAAGAATACAAAATGACAGAATTAGAAAATGATAGTGGCTTATATTTAATTGAGTTTAAACATTTTATTTTAAATTTATAATGTTGATGAGTAGGCTATTATGTGAAATCTTTTATCTCTCAAAAACTAATTCATGTATTTAATTTTGATTTTTTTTTTAATTTAAATGGATACTTTCTGAGATTTTCCTGCTATTCCACACCTCCACGTGATTTTCCTCTGTGAATGTGATGGACCATCTACCAGCTTCAACAACAATAAAGTGGTCAGATTCATCCATTCTTCTTTCCTCCCTCCCTCTCTTCCTCCCTTTCTTCCTTTTATTATCAAATATTTACTCAGATACAGGAGATAAAAAAAGGAATCTAAGTGGTAACTGTTGTGTTTGAAATTTCAATGTAATGCATTTCTCTACATCACCTGAAGGTCTTCTGAAATCTTATTCGTATAAAATACATCTTGTCATTAGTTACTAGTGGCAGCGCCATGGACGTAAGTGAAACACCTCATTCTAGAAGGGAATTGAATCTTTCATGGCAAGATGCAATAATAAAGCATGCTTGCTAAATATGCTTCCTCTTCCTCTCACTGTGATTCCATCTCACTAATCTGGAGAAAAAGTGGCCTTTTAAATTTATTTAAACCAACACTATTAGATATTGAAAGGAGCTCTGGTAGCATAGTGGTTACGAATCGGGCTGTGAACCACAAGGTCAGTAGTTTGAAACTACTAGCGGCTCCGCGGGAGAAAGATGAGGCTTTCTGCTCCCGTAAAGATTTACAGCCTCGGAAACCCTGTACAGGGTCGCTATGGGTCGGAACAGACTCGACGGCACTTAACAACAACAACATGGGCTGCAAACCGCAAGGTCAGCAGTTCAAAACTACCAGCCGCTCCGTGGGAGAAAGATGAGGCTTTCTGCTCCCATAAAGATTTACAGCCTCGGAAATCCTGTACAGGGTCGCTATGGGTCAGAACCCACTCGACGGCACTCAACAACATTAGATATTGAGTTCTTGTAGCGTAGTGGTTATGAATCGGGCTGCGTGCGAACCACAAGGTCAGCTTTTTGAAACTACCAGCTGTTCGGTGGGAGGAAGATGAGGCTTTGCTTTGTGCTCCTGTAAGGATTTATAGCCTCGGAAACCATGTGCAGGGCCGCTATGAGTCGGAACCGACTCCACGGCACATAACCACTATTAGATATTGAGACCTCTACTTATTCAGCACCCATACATCAAAACAAAAAGAAAGCCTTAACAATTCTCTCTTATAGTAATAAAGGCATGTATATAGTCCCATACTTTATTCTAAACTTGCCCATTGTGGGCAGTGTTTACAACTGTTTCTTAAATAGATCCATACACTGGGATTTTAATGACGACAATGTAAAAATTATGTCATATGTAAGGATGTGCCTGTAATTAAAATATCTTTGATTTATTTGCATTAATAAATCTTGTGATTTGGGTTTACTTTACTGTAGAAACTGAATTTTTGATCCCAGTTTTTAAGTCCTTAATGTTCTGGTAGGTGCCCCATTTGATACAATAACTAGTAAGGTACAGCTACTAAGTTTCAGAAGATTCTAACTTCGTAAGGAGATAAGACAAATATTCAAATCAGAAATACTTCAAATAAGACTCAATAAGAAAATCATCTTTGAACCTTCAAATGAGAGGTGATGGAGGATAAAATGAGAGAATCTGGGCTGAGCAGTGAAGTATAAAGTCAGAAAGATGTCCACACCACAAGGGGACACGGGCACCTTGTGTGAAAGTTAGTGCCTGCCACAACTTTGCATACCTCAAAGCTTATAAAAACAAAACAAAACACAAACTTTATATTGTTATATGTGTTCATTCCTCTGTTCTCTCTTAAATTCTTTGTAACTTTGAACTATATTAAAGTGAGCACTGTTGATTTTAAATGCATTCTAATTAAATTATTTTCCAAGTGTGTAAATAAGCTGTCCAAAAGATCTAACCAAGCTCTGTTGATTCAAAATTTGTAATAACCTGTATAAGAGTTAGACCTATCAAAGTACCTTCGCTGAACAAATACATTTGTCAAGGTTATTATAACTTAACAGAAGATTTTAAAATATGAGGGGAAAAATATGCTTTCAAGTGTTCTTTTAAAACTTTAAAAGGAGACCTGTATATGAGGGAGTTTCAATAAGTTCATTAAAAACAATTGAATGAAAGAATTTTGGAATTTTTCCCATGAGCATGAAATCCCCTCATATAAGCAAATAATCTGCTCAGTACAAATAATTTCACTGTTTATTAGAATGATTCCTTTAAGAACTATTAAGTTAACCTTAGTAGTCCAGTTTTAGTTACCATGCATTTTTTAAAAGTAGTAATTAACTAACTAATCTGTGTTTATTTTAGAACATTTTGTAAAATTTAGCATTTTCATCAAGTCTAAACAGATCCCCCCATTTAGTCTGACTTGGTGAAACATTATCAAATATATGCCTAGACAATGTATTTTCAGGTTTAAAAGGCATGCAATCCTCCCCAGGAGAGACTTTTTCCATTCCCCCATGAACAACTGGTGCCTGACCTTTCTGTCTTCTTCATAAGTAGACTTATGGTCTACAATGGCTAATGGAGTTTCATGTCCCAGGTAAGAAAGCTGAGACTTGGAGCGTTGCCGGATGGAAGCTCTGCAAATAAACAGAAAGATGAGTCTACAGGTTGCAGACAGCTTGGAGCAGAACCCAACTGGTTTCCAAATATACATCATGTATGTCAGATCAACAGAAATGTGTGGTAAGTCACGTGGCAACCAGGCCAGGGAGAGCCCTGGTTAAATTTGACAGAGCTATCCTTAAAACAAAACCAAAACCCATTGCGCCACTTCTGGCTCACGGTAATTCTACAGGACTGAGTAGATCGGCCCTCTGGGGTTTCTAAGGCTGTAATCTTTATGGAAGCAGATTGCCATATCTTTCTCCTACAGAGCAACTTGTAGGTTTAAACTGCAGCTGAGAACATCAATCACTGTGCCATCAGGGCCCCTTCCAACCTATCCTTACTACTACCATTGAGTCAAGTTACTTCGAGTGTAAGTCTTCATGGGAACAGAAAGCCTCATGTGCTCTCTCAAATCAGCTGGTGGATTTGAACTGCTGACCTTTGAGTAAATAGTCCAGAGCTTATCCTAGAGTGCCACACCAGGACTCCTTAGGACAGAACTAATCAGATACACTCCTGGGGCTGAGAGGTGGTGATACAAGCTCTTATAATTGCTGACCAAGAAGAAGTTGTCCCACTAGTCTACCAAAAACAAGCAAACAAACCAGATTCAAATACATTCCAAACCCACATGGTTCTGCTAATTTCCACCATGACAGAAGTCCATCACCTTTAATATACACCTCTCATCTGGTTATAGGTTGTAGTTTCGATTTTCTCTCTCTTTTAAGGCTATGCCAGAATTCACTTAAGGGGAGACCGCCTGGATGCTAATGAACTGGTAGGAGGAAATAAGGCCTCTAATGAGATATTCTCCAGAGTATGTACCACTCCCTAAGGATGCATTCAGTTAACAAATATCTTATTGAAATATAATATAGATTAATGTATTCATTCATTTATTCTTTCAATAGAGGCTTATTAGACATTAACAAAATATAAACCAATGCCAGACACTATGTGCATATGGTGGGGGTGCTGGCGTGAGTTACAAACATTGGTCCATCATAGATTTTTCCCTCCACAAAAGCCTCATTATTCCTGAGTCCATTCCAAGTCAACAATTCAATTGGACAGAGTAGAGCTGTGCTCTAAGGTTCCCGAGGCTAGCATTTTTATGGAGACTGACTACCACAGGTTTCTCCTGTGGGATGACTGGTGATTCCAAACCACTGACCTTTCAGCTTAGCAATCAAGTGCTTAACCACTGAACCACCAGGGCTCCTGATTATATTCCCTTTAGGCCTCTTTAACTACTTTTCAGCAAGTAATTAACCTTCTTGAACAAGTAATTCATATAACTAAATCTTTGCTTAGAGCACAGCCTTGAATTAAATGCTCTAGAAGGGGTAAAAGGAATCATGGTATGGTGCTGTAAGATAAGCACTAGACAGCTAACTGCAAGGTCAGTGGTTCAAATCCATCAGCCACTCCTCGGATATCCTATATAGGGTTGCTACAAGTAGGAACTGACTCAGTGACACTTGACAACAACAGAAGGGGTAAAGGCAGTGGTAGAGAGATAGGTTATCATGTCAGTGCCTACTAAAAGGCTCCTGACTTTAGTTAAAAAAAAAAAAAACAACAACAACAACTTTGAAAATTTTTTCATGAATATAGACAAATGCTCCCAGGCAGAATTCTTAACACATAAACTTTCAGCATTAAAGAAATTATTTCATTGAAACTTCTAAACCAGGATGTAAGACTGAAATTTTTAGTTTTATTAATAAGAACATGCTCTAAAAGATGTCTTGAGAGTAAATATCCATATATTGATTCATGCATTTATCCCAAGTCCTCCATCCCCCTTGCTCTGGTATATTCAAATTCTTGACAAGTCTTATTATGACTTAGCAAGAACCACTCCTCATCCTCCCTGTCTCCCACCAGGGTCTAGACAACAAACCCAGGACAATGAAAGCCAAGAGGGCAGTTTGTGGTAAAGGAGAATGTTTCAAGATATAGTTGATTACTCCATTTTGAGTATTGTTGTTAAGGGCCGTTAAGTTGGCTCCAACTCATAGTAACCCTGAATAGCATTTCTGAGGGACAGCTGGTGGGTTTGAACTGGTAACCTTGTGGTTCATAGTCTGGTGCTGACCCTACAGTATTACACCAGGAGTCCCATATTTTGAGCATGATGTTGTTGTTGTTAAGTGTCATCAAGTCGCTACTGACTCATAGCAACCCTGTTTCCGAGAAACAGCTGGTGAGCTGGAACTTCTTAGCTTGTGATTCAAAGCAACCTTGAAATCCAGTGCATTAACCCACAGGACCACACCAGGACTCCATTTTGAGCATAGGAAGACCTATATCTTTGGCTTCTCTAATTTCTACTGCTTTAATCTTATGTTCTTACATTTATCTTCCCTTTTCTTAAAACCATTTCACCCATTGAACATAGGATTTCACAATATGCCCATGAACTGTAAGCATGCTAGGCGGGTGCTCTACTTGATAGCTGGTTCCCCCTTCAACAAGTTAACCAATTCCCATCAAGTCATGGCTCATGGTGACCCACTGTATCCCATGGTTTTGCAGAGCAGAACTTTATTCCATGAGGCTTTCAGGGCTGCTGTCTTGTGAAAGCAGATGGCTAGGTAATTTATCTAAGGCATTTCTGGATGGGTTTGAACTTCCAACTTTCTGATTAGAAGCTTTTGTTGTTGATGTTAAAACCTCATAGCCAGCCTTTATAGGGTTTCTGAGGAGTGGCTAGAGGGCTTAAACTGCCGGCCTTGTGGCCAGCAGTGACGTGCTTATACTACAGTGCCACACCAGGACTCCTGTTTGTAGCTTAGTGCTTAGCTATTTCCACTACCTAGTGACTCCTAGCTTCCCCTCTAGTCCACCTTAAATATCAGAGTAAAATTCCATCACACCCCTTTTCAGAATCTGAGTATCTGCCACTCCTCTGCTTTGAAGTGGCAAACCCTTCTCACAATAAATAAAAACAGCTAATTTAAGGCTTCACTGTGCTCTTTCTCTTACCATTATTATTTAGGAAATTAGTTGCCCATTAAATTGTTCTTGAACTTAAAATATATTACTAAGGAGGGACTTAGCCATCATAAAGACTGAAGCCCAAGAAATAAGATATAAATTAACATCTCATTTAGCCATCTCTTTGCACAAAAATTTGTCAACATGCACAATGAGATATTTTTAACAGAGCTTCCTGTTCAGATTTATAAATCCTTCTCTGTTGGAGGTTAATTGTGCCTTTCATGTATGCACATTATATTTTTAGATTTCTTATCTTGAAACCAAAATGTAGGATTTATAAGAAATTATAGACAAATCAGAAATGTTTGTTTTTAAATAAATATCTGGTAATAATAAGACTGCAAACAAACGATTTCATACAGGTAGAACTTTGTTCATCTGAAAAGTTATGAAATGATTTTTTTTTTTTTTTTTTTTTGACATGACCACAAGATGTCCCTTTACTTTTCAACCTTTTAACAGGATCAAGAACAATCCTTAGTGAGCCTCTGTGTTTAAGAAGTTAGTTGTATCTTTGGGTTGCTATTCTAATGACCCTTATCATTTTAAGTTTTTATTCCAGTCAGAAAAGCATAATTAAATGTAATGCCAATTATCTATAAGGATTGTCTAATAATTTTGACTTATTATATTTGAACAACTTTCACATTCTAGAGTAACATGAAGTACTGTTTGATTATTTCCCAGATCATCAAATGAATAAAATTAGCATTCACTCTCATACTTCAGACACATTACCAATCCCTAGAGAAAGACATCATGCTCTGTAAAGAGTCAGCGAAAAAAAGAGAGACCCCCAGTGAGATGGACTGGCCCAGTGGCAGCAGCAATGGGTTCAAGCATAACCAAAAATTGTGAGAAGGGTGCAGGATGGGTAGTTTCACTCTGTTGTGCATAGGGTCATTGTGAGTCAGAACCGACTCAACAACACCTAACAACAACAAGAAGTAACTCTTAAAACTTTTCTGAATAGACTTGTTCTCCAGAAGAAAAATACAAACCCTAAGCATAAACTCAGTGAACTGTTTTTAAAATCCTGTTTTTAAATCCTGTGTTTGAACTATTGGGAGTTGTTACATCATTATCTTATTTTATGTCTTTTTAACCACTTTCTAGTAAACAAGTAACTCACTTGAACAAGCAATTCATATAACCTTTGCTCAGAACACAGCATTGAATTAAATGTCCTAGAAAAGGTAAAGGAGCCCTGGTGGTACCATGGGTTAAGCATCAGACTGCTAACCACCAAGTCTGTGGTTCAAATCCACTAGTAGTTCTTTAAGAGAAGGATGAGGCTGTCTACTTTTATAAAGATTGACAGGCATGGGAAAGCTATAGAAATCCTGTAGTACTACTCAGTCCAATAGGGTCCCTGTAAGTCATAATCAACTTGATGTCAGTAGGTCAAAAAGGTAAAGGCAATGGTACAGCTGAGCTACCAAGTCAGTGCCTTCTAATAGTCTCCTTAAGAAAACAATCTTGAAAAACATTTTTCTCATGAATATAGACAAATGGTCCAAGGCAGAATTCTTAAAACACAGACTTGTAGCATTAAAGAAACAATTATATTGAAATTTCTAAAACAAGATACAAGACTAAAATTTTTAGCCTTGTTAATAAGAATATATTCTTTTAAAAGATGTTTTAAAAGTGAAGCTATGTAATGGATCAGGACAAAAATAAATATTTCATGTTTAGGAAAACTCCCTTTATAAAATATATTGTGTGATGTTTTGTTTTTTGTGTTTTTCATCTAGTTAGTGAGTGATCTGACATCAGATGAGCAGGAGTAGTATTAATTCAATTGCAGTTTAATAAGTTAAATAGTGATGAAGCTAATGGTATGAATTTGACCTTCATAAAGACCACAATTTGCTTTGGAGAAAGAAGCTAAACACAGGTTTTCTTTTTTTTTAATTCCCTTTCTAATATCAGTCAATGGGGAGTGTGGTGGCTCTGTACAATAAGCACTGGACTTTGAAACACAAGGTCAGAAATTCAAGTCCACCAGCTCCTGCATGGGAGTAAGAAGAGGCTTTCTGCTCCCACACAGATGTACAACCTCAGAAGCCCTAAACAGGGTCACTGTGGGTCAGAACTGACTTGATAGCACTTGACCACAACAATATCAATAAATAGCATTTCAGGTATTTCAGTCTTTCCATCATGACCCATATACCCCAACAGATGCCAAGCCAATGTGGACCACATAAAGTCATGAAACAAAGACAAACATGTCAATATAAAATCCATTTAGATGTTCATATTACACAAAACTTGGGAACATGTATAGGGTTCCCTTGCTGTGCCCTGGGATATTATCTGAGGATCAAAGCAGAAGGGAACTCTGAAGGCTATTGGAAAACCTTAAAACCTGCCCAGTGACTTGAACTTACCTTAAGCTAGCATGGTAACTCCCTCTGCTGAAGGTCTCCTTTCTCTCAAGTGAGGTATCTTCATTTGCATCTTTGTCTATTCAACAGGAATGAGTGATTCTTTAGTACATACAGTAAGCAGAATTAGTCCTAAATAGAATTGTTTACTATATTTGTGTAGATATAATTACTTTGCCTGATGCCAGGACTTTTATTAATTTTATTGCAAGATATAGAATAGCAAGTATTCAGCACATTTTAACAGAAAATTTCAAAATACTGAGTAAGAGGGACTCATTTGAACTATATGATGACCTGTATGTTTTACCTCTGCGGAATTTGATATCTTATAATATGAGTTATTTAAAAAAGAGAGACAAAGGGGACTGGACTCCCACCAGAAATGACAAAAAGTGATAGATCTGCCATCAAGTCTAATCAGGGTAAGAGTTAAATATATATGAGTATAGTAAAATGGTAAACTAAGTTCAGCAAGGTTAACTAACTTAGGTGTGGAAAACATCAAACGTGGTCACTTGGTGGCACAAAGTGTTTGTTCTAGGATACTGATTGAAAGATTGGAGCTTTGAATCCATCAGTGGCACTACGAAACGTCTGATAATCTACTTCCATAAGAGTACAGCCACTGAACACCCAGATAGAGTGCAGTTCTGCTCTGAAATATGGGCTGTCATCAGTCAAGCCACTTTTGTTTGCAAAGCATAAGAAAGGGGATGGTATTTTAAAAAGACCTGGTTTTGGCTCTATATCTTGATCAAGTAATGTGACCTCCCCTGCCGTAATTATTTCCTTTACCATCCATTGCTGTTGTTGTTAAGTGCTATGGAGTCGGTTCTGATTCATAGCGACCCTGCAGAGGGTTTCCAAGGAGTGACTGGTGACTTTGAACCACTGACCTTATGGTTCAACTGACCTTGTGGTCCAGTACAGTATCCTACAGGGCCATACCAGGAGTCCATATACATAGGAGTCCTCATGTGGCACTGTAAGATAAATAGTGGGCTGTTAATCACAAGGTTGGCAGTTCAAACCTACCATCTGCTCCTCAGAAACCCTATACAGGGTCCCTATGAGTGGAAACCAACTTGATGGCATTTAACAACAACAACGATGTATATATTAAAACACATAGGAAGCCACAAAGCACTGTATACCTTATAT
>NW_006408617.1:10737857-10798183 GCF_000296735.1 Chrysochloris asiatica
TAAGAATATATATATATATATACACATATGTGTATATGTATTGTATGTATCTATATATTTGTTGCGTTCAATGTGCAACCATGCATAAAGGAAAGACACTTGCCCTGCACATCTGTTTGATTGTCAGTTCCATCTCCTTGAGTTTGCAAAGTCACTAGAGTGAAGTAAACTCCTTTTCTTTCCAACAGTTCTTCATGAGTGCCTCTTTCCACTGCTGTGCCATGTTCAAACCCAATAATGACATCTGCAGCTCTGACCGTGGACAGGCGATGGGCAACTGAGACAATCGTATGCCCATGCTGAATCTGTAAGCATACACAACGCACCATTAAGTGAGACTGTAAAACAGAGCTTACATTCTCTTTGGGATCATCTCAGATCCAATATATGTCAGAGCCTTGGTCCCTGGAAAAATCTTCAAATCGGCTGTCAGACATCAGGAAAGGCCAGTAAACTTTCTCATGACCATCAACACCAATGCCCATTGTTCTGATTGCTACTACTAATTGACAGCCAAGAAAAATTTTAATTACATATTTTAAGACAGACTGAACAAATTTTGAATGTATTACATGCAGTTTCTAGAAACAAATCATAATTGTCTTCTGTTCATCTGTAATCTGTCAATGTTTTCTCAATAGCCATTCAGAATCCATTGATTCATGCAGTATTCAATGTAGTCGATTCTTGTTATGAGGTAATGTTCTATGAGGGTGTCCATTACTCTGAATGAGAGAATCTTGAACCATGGCTATTGGGAAAATATAACGTTATGTTCCTGCTAGCCTCTGGTCATGATATTTTTATCTTCTAATCGGTACATGACCTTGTTTTACATGTTTCTCTGTTTATAGACAGTTTGATCTATAATGCTGATTTATTAACATTAAACTTGCAGGCTACAACATTGGTACTCCGGCTTGAACAAAGTTTATCAATACTCTTATTTCCTCTGTAAGCACATCACATTGTCTTGTGCTTAAGAACACTAGACAACATTTCACAATTACACTGGACGGCCATTTTTTACAACAAATTGTTAACAGAAAGCAAAAAAAAAAAAAAAAAAGCACATATAAGTAGGCTGCAAAAAAGACACTTGAAGGCAGAGTTCCCAGCTTGTTCCAACTCATTTGGGAACATGGGCAATAAGCAACACAAATTCTTCACCCCCCTGAAGATGTGTTCAGGTAGTCAAAGTGCCACAAGTATTGATTTGAGGTTGTAAATAAAAATTTTAAATTAACTGAATTTGCAAATATGGAATCTGTAAATCATGAAGCATGACTGTGTGGTTTCCTCTCTCTCTCTTTTCTCTCTTCCCCTTCCCCAGTGAGCTGCCTCTCCTACAGCAGCCCATGCATTTTCACACGGGCCTCAGAAATGAACTCAGACTTCCAACAAACCTTACTCAGTGCTCCTTGAACCATGGCTTCACTCTCATTGTCCAGCGCTGAGGTGGCCATGTCCAAAAGCAGGACCTTGGGGTTGCGGACAAGTGCTCTGGCAATGGCTACTCTTTGCTTCTGGCCACCACTCATCTGGCTTCCACCTTCTCCAACAAGGGTGTCAAATTTCTAGGAAGACCGTGACAACCAGTAACCAAGGGAGAAGCATTTGATGGTTCCTAGCTTTCTCCTCAGGCATAAATTTACACAGTTCCAATTTTCATGGAAAGTCCCCTTCCTGAAACAGGTTATTGTCCAATCAATATATGTGTGTGTGCGATGGAGAAATTGATTTATGTTTTCATCCCCAGGTTCACTGGACTGTATAAATATTCCTCTTTAGCTCAACTTCAAATAAAAATTTTGAGGCAAAGTAAAAATTAGTTTGCTGTTGTTAAGTGCCATCATGTCAGTTCCAACTCATGGCGACCCAAGGAGCAGCTGGTATGTTTGAATCACTGACCTTACAGTGAGCAGTCCAGTGCTTATCCCACAGTGAAACACCAGGGTCCTAGAAATTCATCTTAAATGGTTAATGTTGTTGTTGTTAAGTGCCGTCGACTCTGTTGCAACTCAGAGCAACCCTGTACATGGTTTCTGAGGAGTGGTTCGGTGAGCTTGGACCACCGACCTCACGATTCAATACGATACTGCAGTCCAGTGTATTAATCCACAGTGCCACACCAGGACTCCATGGTTAATACACATCATCAAACCCTTGTATCTTATCTCTTGATATACCACACAGCCAAAGGCAATGTAAAGCTAGTTGTATCATTATTACCTTCAACAGCAAATTGTTACTGAACTCTTGTGTGTCTAGCACTACATTGGAATATAAGGCACTGGTGGTCCAGCTGTTATCTTGTTTATTATTAGCCCACCTTCACTGAGCATCTACTATGTGTCTGGAATGTGCTGAGCTATATATGCTTACCATTTAAGTCTTATACCCATCCTATGAGGTGTGAACGGCTGTTCTTCTCAACTGATGGATGAGGAAGTACTGGGGTATAAAAGGCTAAAGTAATTTGCCCAAGTTGATAAAGGTTGTAAGTAGAGAAACTGGGATTTCTACAGAAGCAGTTTGATTAGAAAATTTACACTCCTTCACCACTTGTTGTTGTTAAGTGCCGTCGAGTCGTTTCCAACCCATAGCGACCCTATACAGGGTTTCCGAGGGTGTAAATCTTTACGGGAGTAGAACGCCTCATCTTTCTCCCGCGGAGCGGCTGGTAGTTTCGAACTGCTGGTCTTAAGGTTCGCAGCCCGATTCGTAACCACTATGCTACCAGAGCTCCTTCACCACTAGACTGTATCAAACTCACAACTGCAATTCTATTCATAAAGGTAACAGACTCTGGAGCTAGATTGCTTGGATGTGAACCTTCTCTCTTGCTTACTTGCAATGTAATCGGTATCCTTCCACCCAGAGGTGTCTCAGAAGAAAAGTCTGGCTATTGAAAACCCTAAGGAACACAGTCCTACTCTGACACATATCTACAAATGGGAGTAATAATAGTAGTTGCTTGGCAGGATAGCTGGGAAGGTTAAGTGAGTTAATGGATATAAAGCACTCAGAACTGTGCCTTGTACCTAGTAAAAACCATCACATGTTTTGCTAGTTGTCATCAACTCGATTCCAACTCATGACCACTAATTATAATTCTTCCTTGACTTAGCATACCAATGCCTGAGAAATTCATATGTACACAATAATTCTGAGGAAAGTGTGTTTTGTTTTGGGTGTTATTATTTAGAAAGGCTATACGTGAGGCATTGTTTTAAAATATTGTGATGTTGTCACAATATATTAATCATAATAGAACAGAACAGTGGCAGTGGTAGACATCAAAGGAGTGCTGATGGCGAGTAACTAGGTGGGGAGAGGTCAATCACTGCAGCATAGATGGCTACTCATGGGCTTGGAAGACCACAGGAGCTTCTCCCCAAAGCAGATTACACAGCATTGTCTTTGTGGACTATGTTATGCCAACTGACCTTGATGTTCCCCAGACCCAGCGACTCATCCCCTCAAGGTGTTTGGTATGGCTAAGAAGTTTCCATAACTTTGCCAAAGGAAGCATATTAAAAGAAAGTTTGGTAATTTTTAATGTTAACCCAACTTTTTTTTTTTAGACAAAGGGGAAAACTCATGGTATTAATCATAGGCATGAAACTAAAACATGACATTAGACATTTAAATTATTTAGGACTCAAATCAAAATACATACATATTCAAAACTCAAAACTCAGAATTATTATTTTAAAAAAAGAACCAGGCTTACTTGTCAGAAAGAGACGGTAGGAGCCTGAGACTCTGGGACTATGGTTGCCCACCCTTGACCACCCTTGAGGTCTAGAAAGGAACTCACCCTCATGGACCACAGTTTTCAGCCAAGCAGTAGATAGTAGATACTAGATGTTGCTGGTAAGTACCGTGGAGTCAGTTCCGACTCACAGCGACCCTGTACAGGGTTTCTGAGGCTGTAAATCTTTACAGGAGCAGAATGCCTCATCTTTCTCCCATGGAACAGCTGGTAGTTTCAAATAGGTATATATATTTTTATTTTTTTTTTAAGACATGCATATGACTTTTTTTCCTTCTCTGACTTTTGGATTTCTGCCCTGGAAATACAGAGCTAAGGTACCTGTGGCAGGTTCATGATGAAATTGTAGGCATTGGCTTCCTTGGCAGCTCGGACTATATCCTCCATTGTTGCATTTGCTCGGCCGTATCGAATATTTTCTGCAATTGTGGTGGAGAACAGAACAGGCTCTTGCTCCACTATGCCAATTTGAGCTCTAAGCCACTGAATGTTAAGAGAGCGAATGTCATGGCCATCTAGGGTCACCTGGAGCATGTAAACACAAAGTCACATCTCTTGGAATCAACCCTTCAAGGTTCTGAATCAAAATATTATTCTGTACTTGGGAAGAGAAGTGGAGTGACCAAATTGTAAGTGGAACTTTTTCTCTTGTACTATGATTGGTTAAGGTTTGCAATACAGTTGACCCTGGGTATCCTGCTGTGCATTCAACCAACCTCAATGAGGTTGGGAGGGAAAAAAAAAAAAGAAAGAAATTGAGTGGTCAAAGCAATATCTCAAAGGCTTATAGGGAATGTAAAGTACTATTTTCATAGCATTTGTATTATATTAGGTATTTTAAGTAATCTGCAGATGATTTGAAGCATAAGGATAATTATATAGGGTACGTACAAATATTACTGACATTTTATGTAAGGAAGGAACTGAAACATATTTGGGTTTTGGTATGGTATGAGGGATAGGGATGGAGAGGAGGGGTACAGGAATCAATGCCCCAAGGACACCATGGGACAACTGTATATAATTGAAATCAAGGATGGCTGCTGCACAGTTCATTGCAGAAATACAAATGATATAAAGATCATTTCATGCAACCTGTTTGGCCCATAAATGGTAAGTTTTTAACTCCTTGGTATGTTTTAATTTATGATGAAAAGTGGGCTTCCAAACATGCAATGAATACAAAGGATGATCTTCATCTTGTATGCACAAGCATATGCTTTATAGTAAACCGTACTTTGTAGACACTGAACAACAACAATCTTTATGGCTGCATCTTTGTCTGAAAGAGTAGCTACTGGGTTCAAATCACAGACATCTCAGTTAGCAACTGAGCACTTACTCATCAGGGCTCCTTTTAGAGTCAAATAAATATAAAGAAAAGATATTAAGTGGCTTGTGAAATTAGATAATGAGTGTTTTTTAAGTCCTAACTTCTTAAAGCAGTGACCAAGAGCAGTTTCCTGCTAATTTCTTGTCATATTAGCTTTTTGACACTATGTATTTTGGGAACTTAGAGAAACAGTCATGATTTCGTTACAATACAATGAAAGAAATGGAAAATTTAGTTCACTGAAGAGGCCACAATACCATTTTGCGTATATCTTAACATTCCATTACATCACTGAATGAACCAACTGGTTATTCATTTAACACTGTCCCATGTGGGGACGTGCCCAGTCATTCACTCAGAAATCACTTCAATCAGCTATGCCCGGACACTGTCAGTGTATGCTAAGCCTTTGTGTTTGGCCAGCACATCCCATACACACTCCCCTCGTTCCAGGGTATGCGAGGCTTCTGGAAGACACACACCATGCCTTCACTGGGGTCGTAGAACCGCTGAATGAGCTGCAAGGCTGTACTCTTCCCAGCTCCACTGGATCCTACTATAGCTGTCATTTCACCTGATTTAATGACCATGCTGAGGTTACTCAAAATCTAGAGAGAAGAGAACACAACAGAGTATAGGTTATCAGACTGTACCTAACCAAGCTATTAAGTTACCAGTCAGCATGCTTTGTGAAGACGTGTGTGTGTGTATGTGTGTGTTTGTTGTGTGTGACACAAGGCCCCAAGATATCCATAGATATCCATAGATATCCACCATTAACTAGCAAATTAGTAAATAGTGCCTAGAACAAAGTTTTAACATTTGTTGTTGTTGAGTGCCATCGAGTCGGTACCAACCCATAGCAACCCTGTATAGGGTTTCCAAGGAGCAGCTGGTGAGCTTGAACCTCCAACCTTATCATTCAAAGCAACTTTCCAGTCCAGTGTATTAACCTACAGTGCCACACCAGGACATTTAGCACATCCATTTATTTATTTATTTATTTATTTTTAACTTAAAGCAATGGAATTGTATATAATGGCCAAACTTGGGCTGTCAGCAAGTCCACACACTCTCTGAAGGCTGTAGAGAAAGATGCTTCCTGGTCTCTTCAGCTTCTGGTAGGTCCAGGTATTCCTACGAGTTGAGCTGCTAACCTCAAAGTCAGTTGTCTGAAACTACCAGCTGTTCCACAGAAGAAAAGATGAAGCTTCCTGCTCCCAAAAAGATTTACAGCCTCGGAAACCCTACACAGGGTTGCTGTGAGTCTGAACCAACTCACAGCACACCACCACCACCAGCAATAAATAAAAATGATATATATTAACACTAAATTTAATACACCATGATAACGTTTTAAATGATACTCCAAAATCGCACTTAAAATACTTCTGGCATACTAAGGTATTACAAGGAGACTGTTCCAATTAAAGTTAAATTCTAGTTAAAGAAAAATACATTGTTAGAAATAAAGTACGAATTAACTGATCATAGAATAACAATAAGTCAATTTACAAACTTTCAGCGTTCATGCACTTGCATTGTATGTGAACATATTTTAATGGATTTCCCTAATAAAATGTTGGTGGTGTTTTTACTAGGCTCAAAGGTAGGGAGGGATGGTGGTAAAAATCTACACCAATAACGTTTTTTATTTTAGTGCTTATGGAAAGGGGATTTGGAGTACTGTGTGTAACAAAATGTCATGTGTCTTTCATTCCATATTAGAGAGTCAGGCTTTTAAATACATTTTCAGATACTGGGCTATATTGTCTATATGCTTCAGCAGGCAAGCAGACAGGCAGGCAGGCAGGTAGGTATCCCGTGTTCTTTTGGTCTTTATAATACTCCCTATACAATGTGGGCATAACAGGGCTACTGGCGTGTTTGAAGCATAAATGAAGAACATTTATGGACCTAAGTTCTGGTAGCGTAGTGGTTACGAATCGGGCTGCGAACCTTAAGGTTAGTGGTTCGAAACTACCAGCCGCTCCGCGGGAGAAAGATGAGGCTTTCTGCTCCCGTAAAGATTTACACCCTCGGAAACCCTGTACGGGGTCGCTATGGGTTGGAACCGACTCGACGGCACTTAACAACAACAAAAGAAGGCTTTATAAAGCAAACTATTGGCACTGGGACTAGAAGATACAATAGAAATTAAATTAACGTACTTCACTTCAACTAATTATTTGTTGAGCAACAATTATGAGCTGGTTCTGAATACCTGCTCTAAAAAAAGTTGTTGTTAAGTGCAGTTGAATCAATTCCAACTCATAGCTACCCTGCACTCATAGCTACCCTGTATAGAATATCCAAAGAATGGCTGGTGGGTTTGAACCCCTGACCTTGCTGTTAGCAGTCCAGTGCTTACTCTATAGCACCACAGCAGAAGTCCAAAGGAGGTTATAGCCATCCTTTATTAAGTGAGTGAGTGCTACTTTGTGATTTATATTTTTCAAAGCATTGTCATATACATTTGTTGTTGTTGTTTTTAAGCACCATCCAGTCAGTTCCAACCCATAGCAACCTTGTATATGGTTTCCAAGGATCAGCTGGTGAACTTGATCCAATGAGTTTGTGGTTCAAACTGACTTTGCAGTCCAGCACATTAACCCGCAGTGCCACATCCAGACTCATCTATTATATACATTATAACATGATGTTTACATACTTATGTGATTTATAACATTAATCAGAAATAGATTTCAAATATATAATTGGAAGGAATCTCATACTCTGTAGCACTTCGAAACTACCAGCTGCTCTGTGGAAGAAAGATGAGGCATTCTGCTCCTATAAAGAATTACAGCCTCAGAAACCCTGTACAGGGTGACTCTGAGTCAGAACTGACTCCACGGCACACAGCCACCACCACCAGTATCAGAATTACAGTATACTAACGTTTCACCTCTATTATATACATTATGACATGGTATTATATATCACAATCTTATGTGATATATAGCATTAATCAGAAATATATCTCAAATATATAATTGGAAGGGGCATTATATACTCTGTAGTATCAGAATTACGGCAAACTAACATTTCATTGTATTTGGATTCACAATCAACATTCTTGAAAGCAGCATCTTGCATTGGGCAAATATGCTGCAAAAGACCTCTTTAAAGTGTTAAAAAGCAAAGATGTCACTTTCAGGACTAAGCTGTGTCTGACTTAAGCTGTGGTATTCCCAACAGCCTCATATGCATCTGAAAGATGAACAGTGAATAAATAAGGAAGACCATAGAAGAATCCATGCATTTGAGTTCCGGTGTTGGCGATGAATATGGAAAGTACCATGGACAAACAAATCTGTCTTAGAAGAAGTATATCCAGAATACTCCTTAAAAGCAAGGGTGGCATATCTTTCATGTTGTCAGGAGGAAACCAGTCCATGGAGAAGGACATCGTGGAGGGTCAGTAAAAAAGAAGATTTCCCAAAGATGGACTGACAGTGACAGCAAGAACCGGCTCAAATGTGACAATTGTGAGGACACAGGCACAGAACCAGGCAGTGGTATGACGTTCTGGTGTACCTGGAGTTGCTGTGAGCCCGAACTGACTCAACAACACCTAACAGTAATGACTCTGGATGACCACCAAGTACAAGACAAGTGAGCGCAATATCATAAGGTTATCTTCCTACAAAGACTGATCCAGTAATCCTTGTGAACATAAACTACAAAGACAGCACCTTTCCTTCACTACTTCATACCCTACTCAGTGTGCTCTGCCTTCTGCAAACTCTAAGGAAATAATTAATGAAGCTGTACTTCTTGAATTTTCAGAGTGCCTTGAAGTTTAACTGAAAGGGTTGTCAGAGGTCACCTGAAAGGGTTTTCCAATTAAAGGAATCTGCATGTATAACTATCATAAAGGAATGTAGTATGTCACCTGAAAATGTCACAACAACCAAGGACACTTCCAGAGAAACATGTGTCAGTTCCCTGTTCCTGGAAACTGAGTCAGCCTTCAGAACAACAAGTCATTTGTGGCTCTGGGAATTAATCATCATAAATGAAAATGTCCATTGTTTCTGGGACAAAGATTGCAACTCACCTTCACGTCGGGTCTGGAGGGATAGTAGAATGTTACATTATGGAATTCTATTTCACCTTTGATTCGATCCAACTTGTAACCATCTTCTGACATGCAGTCAATGACTGGTTGCTACAGCGAAAAATAAAAAGATAAATAGAAACAAATTGTAACACACACACATATATGTATATAATATTTATATGACATTAAACTTTAAATGTCAATTTGAATTCACTCAAAAAACAGGAAAAGTACCAGGTAAAACACTGCTGATGTGCTAAAAAGATAAATTGTTAAATTGCTATCAAATTAAGTACTTGGGATTACTACTGATAATAATGCTGTTGTTGTTGTTGAGTGACATCAAGTCGCTTTTGACTCAGATTCCATGTGGCAGAGTAGAACTGCCTCAGAAGGTTTTCTTGGCTATATAATCTTCCAGAATAGATGGCCAGGACTTTCTTCCCAGAGCCACTGGGTGAATTTGAACTATCAACCTTTTGCTTAGAAGCTGAGCACTTAACCACCATTTACCAATATCTTACTATATATGAAAGTCAAGTTGTTTTAACATGCTTTTGAAAATTATGTAATCGTCAACATACCTAAGCAGACAGGTGAGATATCCATTTTTCAGTTAATAAAAGTAAAGTCTCAGAGAGGTAAAGTATCTATCCAAGCTGGGGTCCAATAGTAGTCTCTTTTTGAGTATCCACTATTGTTGTTGTTGTTGTTAGGTGCCATCGAATCAGTACCGACCAATATCGACCTTATGCACAGCAGAATGAAATACTGCCTGGTCCTGGGTTAACCTCACAATTGTTGACACGCTTCAGCCCATTGATGCTGCCACTTGGCCAATCCATCTTGCTGGGGGTCTTCATCTTTTTTTCTGACCCTCCACCTTGCCAAACATGATATCCTTCTCAAGCGACTGGTCCCTCCTGACAATATGTCCGAAGGATGAGCGATGAAGTTTGGCCATCCTGGCCTCCAAGGAGCACTCTGGCTGTACTTCTTTTAACACAGATCTGTTTGTTCTTTTGGCAGCCCATGACACTTTCAATATTCTCGTCCAACACCATAACACAAAGGCATTAATTCTTCTACGGTCTTCCTTATTCACTGTCCAGCTTTCGCATGCATATGAGGTTAGTGAAAATACCATGGCTTGAGTCCAGCGCACCTTAGTCCTCAAGCTGACATCCTTGCTCTTCAACACTTTAAAAAGGTCTTGTGCAGCAGATTTGCCTAATGTAATACGTCGTCTGATTTCTTGACTGCTGCTTCCTTGAACGTTGATAGTTGATCCAAGAAGAATCCTTGACAACTTCAGTCTTTTCTCTGTTGATAAGAATGTTGTTTACTGGTCCAGTGGTGAGGATTTTGTTTTCTTTACATTAAGATGTAATCCATACCAAAGGCTGTGCTCTTTGATCTTCATCAGTAAATACTTTAAGTCCTCTTTACTTTCAGCAAGCAAGGTTGTATCATCTGCATATCACAGGTTGTTAATGAGTCTTTCTCCAATTCTGATGCCATGTTTTTCTTCATATAGCCCAGCTTCTTGGATTATTTGCTCAGCATACAGGTTGAATAAGTATGGTGAAAGAATATAACCCTATCACACACCTTTCTTAATTTTAAACCATTCAGTGTTCCCATGTTCTGTTTGAACAACTGCCTCTTGGTTCATGTACAGATTCCTCATGAACACAATTAAGTGTTCCAGAATACTCATCACTATAGATAATTAATATCTATTATCCTCAAGTATTTGATGTCTTCAAATACTACCAACTTTCAACTTATGTTCTTAGCTTCATCTGTGTTGTTATTAGTGAATCTAGATAGGACTTGGAGTCCTGAGTTGGTGCTGCAGGATAATGTATTGGACTGCAAAGTCAGTTTGAACCATAAGATCAGCAGTTCAAACCCACCAGCCACTCTTTGTAAACCCTATTCAGGGTTGATATGAGTTGGAATTGATTCAACGGCACTTAATAACAACAACATCTAGGACTTAGCTATTCTAGTTCATCAAAAAATGAGGATCACCTTCAACATCTAAAACAATCTTCCTTATCCCACACTTGTGAAAGAAATTCATCATCAAAGCTCTACTTGAGGGTATAATGTAATCTACTTTCTTCTTTTTGTGTCTCTTGTAAAGATATAAAAATAATTTTACATGCCTTAGTTTTCAGTAATATTCGATTGTTTCTGGTACATTTACAGTCATCATCTTATTTGAGCATATAGCAACCCTAAGAATGAGGTACAATTTGGATAGCTCAATATTTTTATGTGTTTCATTTCAAATAATATCCATTTTTTAAAATAAAAAGACAAAATCATTTCCCAAACCCCAAAATCCAAAACAGACAAAGTGATGAAGAGGTTCTTCAGACAGGTTAGAGCCTCAATGTTTGGCAGAAAGTATCCATAGTTCAGGGGGCCCTACAAAGTATCTTTCTGAACTTTCAGGGTTTCTGATTCTTAGTCTAGAACATTTTTTTCAAAAAAAAAAAAAAAAAAAAGACATAATATCTTCTCACTTCTGTTCTTGGATTTCAACTTACTAACTTGCATGCTTTAACAGCAAATCTTAACAAGGCTACTAAGGCATTAATAAACTCATAGAGACTTACTGTTATTCTCCAATTGTATGAATCTAGCCTTAAAGCCCTGCATTACCTGGTCCCTTCCCATTCCTCCAACCCCCGCCTCATGCTCACTCTGAGGATCTCTCATTCAGCCCCTTGAATCATTTCCCATCATTTATCTCTGTCACCAGCCACCTCCCCATGCTCGCTTCCCATGCCCCACTGACCTCCTGTGAACTTTGACTCATGGAGATATATATGTGTCAGAGCAGAACTATGCTCCATAAGGTTCTCTTTCTTTTTTTGGTTAAAGTTTTATTTTGTTGTTGTTGTTGTTGTTATTGATGAGAATATGCATAGCAAAGTACACACCAGTTTAACCGTTTCTACATGTACAATGCAGTGACATACACTGATCACATTCTTGGAGCTGTACAACCATTCTCACCTGTTTTTTTGAGTTGTTCTTCCCTCATAACTTAAATTCGTTGCCCTGTAAGGTTCCTACCTAATCTTTTGAGTTGTTGTTGTTAATTTAATTCCATAAACTTGGGTAATTCAAAATACATTGCTACTAGGGTTTCAATCCATAATAAATGGATCTGTTCCAAATAAAACATGCATATACATGTATCTCTATGATCGTGGATGGCTGTAGACAAGTTCTCTCAGTAATACACGTGTCTTAATCTTATTAGGGTACCTTCAAAACAAAGCACAGGGGCTTATTAAGAAGAAGTTTCCTGAAATTTTTAAACTACATTAGTGAGAAAAAGTCCAGGAAAGTTGAACAGAGGAATTTTTTTCCCATCACAACAGTACATCTGCTCATTCTTCAAGAATACCAAGGGCTGTCTTACAAGAAGAGAATTCCATTGGAAAATCTTACCCCACCTGCCCTATAGCCCTGATCTTGCCCCTTAAGACTTCTTTCTGTTCCCCAAACCCTAAGAACATTTAAAAGAAACAAGATTAAGTCCCTCAAGGATACCAAAACTGTGTTTTGACTTGATGTAAACTGAAGATTACAGAATTATATGTGGAAAGATTCCAATCAACCAACCTACAACCATGTAACCATTTGCAACTCATAGTATCCCCTCTGTAGGACAGAACAGAACAGCTCCTTAGCATTTCTGAGGCCGCAAATCTTTACAGAAGCAAACTGCCTCTTTTTTTTTTTTAAGTTTTTATTGTGAATTGAATGATAGTTTACATGGGAGAACATCAGCTTTACATTCACCCTATCGTATTTCATTTTGTTGCATGCATCATCATTCAACAGCATTTGCTTCCATTCCCTCTGTTTTTTTGGGGTTTTTTTGTTTGTTTGTTTGTTTGTTTAATGTACACCAAAACACTCACAAACTGCCTCATTTTTGTCCTGTGCATCAGCTGGTGGGTTCAAACTGCCAATTTTTCAGTTAGCAGCCCAATGCTAACCCACTATACCACTAGGGCTCTTTGGGGAAGGGTCAGGGAGATGGAAACACCACCTTCAGAAGTGTATTGTTGTATTAAGTGTTGTCAAGTCAGTTCTGACTCATAGTGACCCTGCATAGGATTTCCAGGTAGGGATTGGTGGTTTTGTACCGCTAGTCTTGTGGTTAGCAGTCCAATGCTTACCTATAATCCACACCTGGACTCAGAAATATATGGACCTCAACATATTATAATTAAATTTTCCAAAACCAAAGACAAGAAAAGAATCCTGAGAGTAGCTTGGGGAAAATGAAGTTACCTACAAAGGAGAGCCAATAAGAACTAAGCTTTGGTTTCTTAGCAAAAATCATGCAGGCAAGAAGGCAACAAAATGACATATATAAAATTCTAAAAGTAAAAAGTAGTCAACCAAGAATCACAGGTCCAGAAAAAATATCCCTCAAATGTGACAGTGAAATTAAGACATTTTCAGATAAGTAGGAATTAAAATAATTTATAAAAAACAGATCAATTTATTTGGACAGAGAACCAACAGACAACAACCTGAGATTACCATACATGACAATACTACCCAGAAGTCAGATTTGCTGTTTTTTATTAGTGCTGCCAAGTCAGTTGTGACTTATAAAGGCCCTGTATAAGGTTTCTGAGAAGCAGTTGGTGGGTTTTAATCGCCGACCTTGCAGTTAGCAGCCCAGTGCTTATGCTACAGCGCCACACCGGGATGCCACAAGTCAGATACAGAAGTAGCTAAAGTAAAGCAAACCTACCAGACTGATAATAGGGAACTAGAGATTTCGTTTGTAGCAACAATAAAATCATAAAGTAAAAAGTAGTAATAGTGTAGTTACAGAACTTCCAAATAAGGAGGAAGCCAAGAAGATTTCAAGATAAAATAGATTACTTTAAATTTGGGAAGAAATTAATAAACTATAGGGTAATCTCAAAGAATATCAATAAAGTGTCTCCTCAACAAAAATAGAAAAGAGGAAAACTACAAAGATTTAGTAAACCCTAAAGCAATAGCAAAACAAAAAAATGACAAGAAAACTCAAAACAAATTAACCTCAGCATAGGAATTTGCATGAGACAAAGAAACACCACTTTCAATGAAGAAGTGTACAACTAGAAAGAAACTCAACAAAGATACAGGAGAACTAAACAATACAATCAATCAACTTGACCTCATAGAATACTCCATCCAACAATAGCACAATATGCATTCTTTTCCAGTGCACCTGGAACATTTTCCAGAGTAGATCATATGTTCAACAACAAAGTAATACTCACTAAATTTGAAAACATCAAAATACTACAAAGTACCTTCTCAGGTCACAATGCCGTAAAATTAGAAATCAACAATAGGAATATCAAGGGGAAAAAATCAAATTCATGGAAACTGAATAACGCCTTGCTTAAAAAACACTGGGTAATAGATGAAATAAAATAGCAAACAAACAACAACTCATTGAATCAAATGAAAAGGAAAACACAACATACCAAAACCTTTGGAACACAGCAAAAGCAGTGCTCAAGAGGCAATTCATAGAAATCAACGCAGACATTCAAAAATAAGAAAGAACTAAAATCAACACTTTAATCCAACATCCCCAACAAACAGAAAAAGAACAGCAAAATAAGCCTGCACTAACTTGAAGAAAAGAAATCATGAAAATTAAAGCAGAAATAACTGAAACAAAAACAATAGAATCAAGACAAGAAGTTGGCTCTTTGAAAGGATTAATAAATTTGACAAACTACTGGCAAATCTAACAAAGGAAAAGGAGAAGATGCAAATAACATGAATAAGAAATGAAATGGGTGGTGTTACAACAGGGGCAACAGAAATAGAAAAGATAACAAAAAAGTGCTAAGAAGAATTGCATGCCAACAAATCTGAAAATCTAGAAGAAATGACAAGAAATGGACACTACCTAATCTACCTACCTAATCTAACATGGACTGAAATAGAAAATTTGAATAGACCCATAACAAAAGAAGAGTCCTGGTGTGGCACTGTGGGCTCATGTGTCAGACTGCAAAGTCAGTTTGAACTGCAAGGTCAGTGGTTCAAGCTTACCAGCTGCTCCTTGGAAACTCTATACAGAGTCTCTATGGGTCAGAATCGACTCGACGACACTTAACAACAACAATATAACAAAAGAAGAACTTGATCAGGTTGTCAAAATCTTCAAACAAAAAATAGTTCAACACCAGACAGCTTCTTTGGTGAATTCTACCAACATTTAGAAAATAGCTGACACCAGTTCTACTCAAACTATCCCAGAGTACAGAAAAGGATGAAAAAACCCAAAATTCATTTCATGAAGTGAGCAAAACCTTCATACCAAAACCTAGCAAAGACATTACTAAAAAAGAAAATTATAGACCAATATCCCTCAGGAACATTGATGCCAAAATTCACAACATCCTAGTCAATAGAATCCAGCAACACATTGAAAAAATAATAGCTCATGACAAACTATACCAACTATACAAGGATGATTTAATAGAGGGTGTCGCCAGAGAGCTTGCTCATGATGCCTAGCGTCACAGCAATGGAATAAAGAGATCAGTGGATATTTTTGTTTAAGAGTGTTCAACGGAAATATTTTGCTAATGGATCATCAGACCTTCTTTAAAAGCACGTCTGAGTGGACTTGAACCTCCAGCATTCGGGTTAGCACTTAAGCACCTTAACCATTTGCACCATTCAGGGACACATTAAGCATGAGAGCAGGGGTCTTATTTGTTTGGGTTCACTATTGCATTCCCAGCTCATAGAATTGGGCTGGGCTTATGATAACACTTATTCAAGCTGTATATATATATATATATATATATATTTTAACACTGAGTTCGTCCTCCCACCCCTCAACCTGCAAAAGAACTTTATTTTTGGTTTGTACATACCCGGTCTATTGTCTGAAAAATACTGGAGGCAGCTGCACGTCCACTTGCAAAAGCTTCCAAACAAGCAGATGCATTGCCAAGATTTAAAGCTGCTATTAAGACGCTGAGAAAAATCTGAAATGAAAAGAGAGAGAGTTTTCATGTGAGTGTGTTTGGTGGCTTTTGTAAATAATTCTCACTATCATTTGGATCACCTGTATGAGTATGGGAGTTTATCAGAAATAGTTTTCTATGGACATTTGAAAGCTAAATGGCTCTTTAGTATCTCCTGGAACAATTTTTGTTCTATAAATCATTTCCAATTTTTCTCATTGTTGTGATTTAAAAGACTACATTATGTTTGACTGAAAATCACTCTTCTGCAATGAAGAACATGTTTCATAGAGTGTGAGGCCTACGTGAGGCAGCAGACAGTCACAATGTGAGTTAGAATATTCAGATGTTAAGTTGGTTGGTTGTATAAATAGCTTCGTAATGGTTTTCTAGTTAAATGGTCAAGGAAATAACAAAGACACTAAATCAGCTTGACTGTCCTAGAAATGGACATAGCAATAGGATGGGTACTGGTACCACTATTACTATACTACTGGTGGTGGCTGTGTGCCATGGAGTTGGTTCCAACTCATAGTGACCCTGTATAGGGTTTCCAAGGCTTTAAATCTTTATGGGAGCAGAAAACCTCATCTTTCTCCTGCAGAACTGCTGGTAGTTTCGAACTGCTGACCTTGTGATTAGCAGCCCGACTTGTAACCACTATGCTACCAGAGCTCCTTATTATACTACTAGTAACAATAATAATGAGTTCTGTTTCTAAGTGTTTTACCTACATAATTTCATTGTACCCTTAACACAGAAAAGGAAACTGCTTATATAGAGGTTACCTACGTTTCACTATACTACAAGTAATGGAAGAATAGTATTTGAACCCAGGTTCTTGATAGCCCTTCTATCTAGCTCCTAGGTGTACCTGATGCTGGGTACATACAGATAGAGTGGCCAGTTCCTGTGAAGACATGGAGAGCTGGACTTTGAATCACCAATATGGTCTTCTCATTAAGTTAGGAAAAGCCTACCAGACCACAGCCAGATGTTCCTAATAAATGTTGTTGTTGTTTGTTGTTGTTAAGTGCCATCAAGTCAGTTCTGACCCATAGCGACCCTGTATAGGATTTCCAAGGAGCAGCTGGTGAGCTTGGACTGCCTACCTTGAGGTTCAAACCAATACTGCAGTCTAGCGCATTAACTCACAGCGCTACACCAGGACCCCTTCTAATAAAGAGCACACTGTTTTTATTAGTGCTGTTTATAAAGATGAGCATAAGGCAATGCAGCAATTCCTCAAATTGTCTCTAGGAGGAGCACGAGTCTCCTCCTTCCCACCACGTGGCTCACATGGAAGGAAGACTTACACAGGGCATGGTGACTTGTGGACTGGAGTTACATGCCAAGCTAAAATTTGACTCTGGCATGAATGCACTCCTTTTCAGATATTCAGATGAACCCAGTGTATGGTGGTTTCCATAGGCCAGACACTTTCTGGTTGTGTGAGTATTGGGCAAGTTGCCACACAGTCTCCTCCCCACTCTTTTTCTTCCTTGTGGTTGGAGTGGCTAGAGCATGAGGCTTCCCAGAACCTCCCAACCATCTGCTTCCCTCTCCTGCAACTCCCATGTCAAGGAGATTCACAAGACAGTGGTTCTCCAGACAGACTGTGGGTCAGCCACCATCACCACCACCACCCCTCCACACACACACACAAACACACCACCTTAAGCAGGGGAACAAACATTCTTTCTCTACCTGCCCTTCTTTTTCCTTTTTCTTAATTATAGCAGTTATTTTTTCGCAAGGGCAGATGACTTAATGTTTCTAAGCCCCAAGTGCTTTAGCTATAATGCAGGGATAATGATAGTGTATACCTTATAAGATTATTATGACAATTAAATGAGGTAATATATATGAAGATGATTAAACCAGCATCAGTTACATAAACAAAGATATGATGGTGATGATGAAAGTAACAAAGTCTCACACTTAGGAGGTAGTAAACGGAGTTCATGGCACACTTCTTATGGTCTAATTTGGTTTGAAACCACAGTCTTCAGGGGCCTTACTACCTGAGCAATGGATGCTTTCCACATGGTCTAGAGCAGGAGGCAAAAAACGTTTCTGTAAAGGGCTAGACAGTAAATATTTTAGACTTTGTCATCATACAATCTCTGAAGCAACTATTCAACTCTGCCACTCTAGCACATAGGCATCCATAGACAATTTGTCAACAAACAAGTATGGTGGAGTTTCAATACAACTTTGTTTGTTAAAAAAAAAAACAACAACAGGAGGCAGATTTGATTTGACCCGTAGGTCAAAGTTTGCCTATATAGAGAGATGTTATCAGGAGCTATCAGTGAATGAAGGAGAACAACAAACTTAGTAAAGTCGAGTCAGAGAGTAAGAGGAAGACCCTCAACAAGATAGAGTGATACAGTGGCTGCAAGCATAGAGTCAAACATAGAAACAACTGTGAGGATGGAAGTGTTTGGTACTGTTGTATGCAGGTCGCTATGAGTCAGAGCCAACTCCACAGCACCTAACAACAACTACTGTCTAGTGTATAGATTGACTCACTGGAGGGCTCGATTGAGTTTGGGAGTCAAACCATGCTGCTCCTGGCTTTGTGAGTCATTACTTCAATGGTGTGTCTTTCTGGAGGTCTGTGGGGAGAGTAGAGTGAGACAGAACAGAGTGTCATGCCTAATGCTATCAGAAAGCCATTGTTCTTCACCCTAAATGGACAGTAGCGTGGGACAGTAGAGAAGAGGAGGCGGGGGACGAGACAGCTCAGGAGCAATGCATGGGTGTGCTCTGCTGAAGAAAGGAAAGGCAAATCCAGAGGCAGAGAAACAGTGGTTAGGGGGGGCTAGGACCCTGGTATGCAAAGACTTTCGATCCCTACACTATACCACTTGACATGTGTTTCTTAACCCTTGTTGTTGTTAAGTGCTGTCAAGTCAGTTCCAACCCATAGCACCCCTGTATTGGGTTTTCAGGAGTGGCTGGTAGGCTTTAACTGCCGACCTTTTGGTTCAAACTGAGTTTGCAATCCAGCGTATTAACCCACAGTGCCACACCAACTCCTTCTTAACCCTAGAGAACCTCTATTTCATTTTGTAAGTGGTAGAATGCTTACACCAATTGCAAAGGAAAGTTGTATTATATATGGTTAAACTTCTCACTTTGTGCACATTATGCATAATAAATGAATGTTACTTTATATTATTGCTAGGATTTTTATTATTGAATTCTCAACCTTAAGAGGGGCATGAGAGAGTAGCATTCTGTACCATTCAGGTTCCCTTTGTCTTTTGTTCTAATAGATCTCAAAACTACATTTTCTGCCTGTGCTCTAGTGTACTAATTACAGTCATTTACGTGAACCACTTGCCATTTATGCCCAATTACCATACATGCAGTAATGACTTTGTGTATGACAAAATGTGCTAGATTAACCTAATTGTTAATTAGTTTAGTGGATTAAACACTTAACCCAGCTAATGCATACTCAGTCTTCATAGTTTTCTGTTCAGAAGTACAACCAAGAACTCACCATTATACATGAGAGAGCAATGATTACACTGTTGAAAGAGGTCTCTCATTTCCCAAAGAAAAATGTTAAGACGTCAGCGGAGACTTATAAGAAGTGGTTAGAAGTAAGAGGTTAATAATTGATTGCTTAAGCTTTAGAATCGCATAATGTGCCACATCTGCACATAGTAATTACTCAAGAAATATTATTGGAAGGGATGAATTATTTACAGATGGTACAACCAGCTGACACAAACCAACTGAACAGGAGACTTGAAAATAAGAACCATATAACTGGATTTTTACTAGAAAAGAATTGTTGTTGTAAGTTGCCATTGAATAGATTCCAAATCATGGCAACAACTCCATGTGCACACAGTAAAACTGTCCCATAGGGTTTTCAAGGCTATAACCTTTTGGAAGCAGATAGCCAGGTGGCTATCTTCCAAGATGGCTCTGGGGCAGATTTGAACCACCAACATTTTGGCTAGTTGTCAGGCACTTATCCATTTGAGCTATTTAGGGACTCATAGAAAAGAGTTACCAAGGGGTTTTTGTTTGTTTGTTTGTTTTGCTTGCTTTGTTTTATTCAATGCTTTTATCAGAATTTACATATTCCACTTTCAATATATAGATCCACAAAAGAAAATCAAAGATCGGAAAAGCACGAAAGGCCTGATAGGGAAGTGTCATTAAGCTGAGCATATGAACAGTGACAAGAGTCCAGCTGTGTAGCCATCACCTAAGGAGGAAGAGCACTGGGCTGGGGGCCAAGATGAAAAATCTTCCATCATGCCAGTCACACCCACTTACTTAGCTGCTATTCATTGTCAAGTTTCCCTGTACTCGACATAGCTCACGCCAGCATGTACATCTCCATGCAGTTCCATAGGCATTTAGTGATTGCTGTCTTCCCCACTAAACTGTAAATCTCATTAGGGCAAAGACCAGGCTCTTTTTGCTCACAATTTGGATCCCCTGCATTTTCTCTGGGTCTGGTACATAGTTGTTGTTGCGGTTAAGTGCCGTGGAGTCAGTTCTGACCCATAGTAGATGCTCAGTAATCATCCATTGAGTGAATAACAGAAAAGACACTGGGAAATTAGCTGTGACACTATTTGATTTGGATTGCCATAGTACAACTGAGCAACAAAATGTATTGGCACCATCTGTTCAGTTGAGACTATCATTGACTTGGTATTTTAGTAGCTCATTATATTTCACAAATATACCCATTAACACATGCCTTGTCTTATTACTAAGCTCAACTATATGAATTGTTCATTTTCTGAAGTCTTTCTGGAGGTATGTGGGCTTTTCCATTTTCATGGCACATTATCTTTTGGACTGCAGTTAGAAATTCATTGTTTTACAGCTATACACTCTTAAACTAATTGGAAATCATTAAATTGCTAGTCTCATCAATTCTAATACTCAGCATACCTTTACTATAAAATGCATAATTATTGCTTGCTTCTACAGATGAACACTATTAAATTGTTGATTCTTTCCTCCCTGAGACACCGAAGGAATACACAAAGTGTCTTACCAGTGGACTTTTCTGAGATACCAGCAGAAAACGTTATTTGTAGGTCATCAAGATCAAAGTACCTGGACAAGGGTTCCTGCGGTATATTCTCCTTCATCCAGAATGAGTTTGGAGCCATACCAAAAGGCCAGTGCATAGCACAGGAAGATGAGACACCAGAAGTATCCAGTAAAGAATCCCATCACAATCCCTTTTCTAATTCCCCATTGCTGGGCAAACACAAGATTTTTCTCATATCTGTGAAGAGAAAATGTTTGTGTCTACTTCAGAAACATCAGCTTAAATTACAATCTTTAAAAGTAGTCATAATGCAGTTTTATTTTATGACTATAAAACCACCCCAAACCCAGAACAACTGTAGAGAAATAGAGCTACTATAATCTCTGTGCAATTATTTAAAGTCTGTTTCAACCTAGCAATGAAATGTATTGAAGGGATGATACCTAACAAAATCTCATATTTAATTGCTGCTTGGATAAGTAACATCAGGGTAAGTTCTGCCCCAAGGAAAAAAAAATTTCAATACAAATGGTTTTGTTTGTTTTCTCTTTCATGTTTTATGGTTTAGAATATACCATGTTTTAACAGAACACCAAAAATGATGAAACATGCTTACAAGCTAACACAGTGTTTTCCACTCTGAAAGCATTTCCCTGAGAAAAATTCACTGCATTCTATGAGGATAAAAATCCTTGACATGAGAACTTGTATCACAGAATAAAAATTTTCAACATCTAGATAGTGATTGCTTCCCTTTCTACTATAATCTGACATCAGCAAAGCTCATTTAGATTGAAAACTATATCGTGTATCCGTTTTGTTCTTTTAAAACTTGAGAGATACACAAACAAGCAAAATTTTTCAAATCTCATCTAGTTCCCCAGCAATTCTTCATCCACACTAATGTTTTGGCATGATGGTTCCAGTACTATCTGTGCTTGAATTGTTTCTTCAAGTTATATGACATCTATCAGAAAATGATGCAACTGCCTCCAATAGACAAGTCAGGTGATTTAGATGTTTTGCCTCCAGGTTTGAAACTAGTGTTTTAATCAATTCATCCATCTGCCCTGTGACAAAGATGCTATGCTGCAAAATAACTGGTACAGGGTACAGCTCTGGGACACAACCAAAACGTCATAGAAATTTAACTCAATGACTAGTTCTGTTATGGCTCTGTGGGTTAATGCACCAGACTGCAAAGTCATTTGAACTGCAAGGTCGACGGTTCAAGCTCACCAGTTGCTCCTTGGAAACCCTATACAGGGTGATTATGGGTCAGAACTGACTCAATGGCACTTAACATCAACAACAATGACAACGGTCGAATCTGTCCCAGACTCACAGCAACAGAATGAAATGCTGCTCAGTCCTGAGTCAACCCCATGGCCAGTTGGGGGTGAACTATTGTGATTCACAGGGTTTTCATGGGCTGCCTCCTGGAAGTAGATCACCAGATCTTTCTTCCTAGTTCATCTTAGACTGGAAGATCTGCTGAAACCTGTTCAGCAACATAGCAACGTGCAAGTCTCCACTGACAAATAGATGATGACTTTACTTGAGGTGCATTCTGGGAATTGGATCTAGGTTTCCTGCATGATAGGTGAGAATTTTACCATTGAACTGCCCAACTAAGCACGTTGTTGTTGTTGGCTAGTGCTGTCAAGTGGTTTCAACTCATAGCGACCCTGTATAGGGTTTCTGAGGAGTGGCTTGTAAGTTTGAACCACCAACCTTGAGGTTCAAATTGACCTTGCAGTCCAACGCATTATCCCACAGCACCACACCAGGACTCTAGGCTTTAGATACTCCAAGATCTAGTGATTGTTTTTGTTGTGATGTGCTGTGGAGTCGGTTCCGACTCATAGCGACCCTGTACAGGCTTCATATCTTTACGGGAGCAGAAAGCCTCATCTTCCTCCCATGGAACAGCTGGTAGTTTCGAACTGCTGACCTTGTGGTTCATAGCCCGATTCATAATCACTACGCTTGTGGGCATTATCTTACAGTTCAGGCATTCTGTAATGATTTTCCTACAATACAAAAATTAATTGATGGAGAAATTTTAACATTTCACAGGGCACATATGGAAGCTGTATCCTATGCTTGCTATAATTTTAAAGAACCTTCCAGTGCCTTTTATATTAATGATAATGGAAAATTAAGTATTTCACAGTAGAAGAAATACATTACTAATTTTTTTAGTGAGAAATAGGTAACGTTACATTAAAAATGGAAGCCAAAGAAGAAAAGGAAAAGAACATAATTAGAGATAGTAAAACTTAGTCTATTTTTTATTTGGTGAATTTGGTAGCACTTGAGAATGAAATCATTACCATAGATCTCCAGAACATAAAAAATTGAGTTTACAGTAACTATTTTACAGTTAGTACCTGGCACATGATAAGCAATCAAAAATATGGGATGAGTTAAAGAAATCACATTTTTTAACAACGCTGTTGTTTAGACCACTTAGTTTTTGCTTTTGCTTTTTTCTATCACTTCAGTCTCTGGAATGATGTCTGTAGCATGTCAGTACAAAATTTTGTTTGGTGAAATGGAAATCTTATCAGACTTTATCAAGATCATGGAGGACAGTGGTGGTGATGGTATCTGTGTGCCATAGAATTGGTTCAGAAACCCAAATCTTTACAGAGGGAAAAATCAAATCTTTCTCCCATAGAGCAGCTGATAGATTCAAACTGATGACCTGTGGTTAGCAGCTCGACTTGTAACCTACTATGCTTCCAGGGCTCCTTAGGGAGTACAATAGAGGAATAAAATGTGTTTAATTAAGATGTGTAGAACTGCATTTTGTATTATTTTGTATCTCTTTAGCAAACCCTGGTGGTGCCATGGTTAAAGCACTCAATTGTTAACCAAAAAGTCAGCAGTTTGAACTCAAAAGCATGGGAGAAAGATGTGGCAATCTGCTTTTGTGAAGGTTCCTAACATTGGCATTCCTTGGGGGCGATGCTACTCTATCCTATAGGGCCATTATGAATCCGATTCAATTCCATGACAATGAATTTGATTTGGTTGGTTAAGCTTTTCCTCAATGGCAGAAAGTTATAGACTGTATACATATATATATCCAGAGTTTGAAAAAAAAAAAATCAAACTTAAAACTGGCTTTCTAAAAATGCCAACTCAAACTTTGTTAAAAGCATCTAGCTAGAGACTTGGGACTCCCTGTCATTCTTTGTTGTTGTTGTTGTTGTTGTTGTTGTTATGTGCCGAGGCTGTAAATCTTTATGGGAGCAGAAAACCTCATCTTTCTCCCATGGAACGGAAGGTAGTTTTGAACTGCTGACCTTGTGGTTCACAGCCCGATTCATAACCACTACGCTACCTAGCCAACCTAAATTAATCTACTTAGCTACCTCTTGAGCAAAAACTACTCAGGGCACCATAGATCAAGGTGGATAATCCACCTTGCACAAAATTAGACAGATTTAGGGTTCTACGTTGATCAACAAAATTTTGGAAAGTGGCAGATGTTCAATTAACCAACCTTTCAACTTCTTTTATTTCACCACCAAAAGCAGCCACTGTTCGCACTGAAGAAATCACTTCATCAGCCACACACCCTGCTTTGGCATAGGCCTTCAACTCATAATCAGTAAACTTGGACACACTCTAAAATTCAAAAGAAGAAAAGAAAATGTGATGACTGGATAAATTAGGTAAATCATCCTGTTATTTGGTGGCTCATTTAGTAGAATAAGGTTGTCATACAAGACTAGACCCTCAGTGTACCATCATTCACTTGGACCAAACAATATGGTCCAAGTTCGGTCCATGATAAGCAACATCCATAAGTGGTTATTTTCTTTGTTGTTTTTTAAGTTTTTATTGTGAATTGAGTGATAGCTTACCTGGGAGAATATCAGTTTTACACTCATCCTGGGGTATTTTGTTTCAATATAATGATTACAATCCCCTCCATGCATCATCATTCAATAATATTTGCTTCATTCCATCTGGTTTTTTTTGGTCTTGAATGTGCACAAAAACACTCAGGAATATATAGTCATTTAAACAACCCCAGGGCACATTCTGCAAGCCTGCCTCCTGGCCACCACAACAACAGCCTTTCTCTTTCCATGAGTCTAGAGTCCTCAGATGATCTATCTCTCCATAGCCTCATCTCTGCCTCCATCTCTGGTGTTGATGCTTCTCTGGGTAGGTTCCTACATTCTGCTCGTGTTTTCCATTGATGATCCTAGGGTACTCTGTTCCTGGACTGTAAGATTAACTACTCCTCCCTTTTTGTTATAAAACTTCTACTTTTAGAGTTGTGAGCATTGCAATTAGTTATAATAACAATAACTCACTTTTGAATCATAAGAATCTTATCCCCATCTCCTTTCACCAGACAAGTCTAGACAAGATGAAAACTATTCTATGGGGGTTCTATCTTCCCCTGCACACTCTGAAACTAAACTCCCTCTTGAGAACTTGTAAGCCAGTCACCTCATGCCTTTATTGTCCCCCACACCCATTTTAGGTCACCAATGTCTAAGGTTGCCCATCCCTATCAACCCTGTGTACAGAGGGAATAGGATTGATCCTTGATGTGAAGATTCCTTCCCTCTCAGTTGGTATTTTGAACTACTACATCCATAAGTGTAGATCAAGTTCCTCAAATTGTAGCAATTCACACTTATTTCCTGTATCAAACTTTTTTAATCTTCCTCTAGTCAAGTTCTGATCATCAAGACATTGAAACTAGGTAAAATGGACACTATCTGAAAGTTTGGGCATTCTTGTGTGTCCCCCCTCACTTCATATCAGCTGGATGCTTCACTCTCAGCTCTACCCCTCCATGGCTATGGGCTCAGGTGTTCCCAGGTCTTACCACACTTTGGACCAACCAGCCCTTCCTCTTCTCTCTCTCATCTCCAGGTCAGTGGAAGTTTATGGAATGTGGTCGAATTCAGCCCATATCTTCATTGCTGCCTTTAACCCACTTCCACTTACCAGTAGACCAATGTGGTCACCAGCAAGCTTACATGTCTGCTCATGTGTTCCCTTTGAATTTCAGTCTTGGAGGGGGGTTTGTCCTGAAGGCATGAGTGTTTGTTGATAAATCAAAATGATTCCATTAAAAGCTTGTCTCAAGAGTCCTCCCACAGAACAAGTCTCAAATAAGGCATTCCATGCGACTTAAGTGTTTGAGTCATTATATTAATGAAGTTTTCAAATCAAACAAGGTCACGGCTCATTGATATAGGCCAAAGGTCATTGCACAAGTTTTAGACAAACACTGGAGGCTCACGCAGACTTTATGACTAGCATGTTAAAACAGGGCACACAATCTATTTGTGTGTATATATTAGAGTGTGGAATGAGGAAGAGATTCTGAGCATTCAGTCATGGTACTATAGAAGTTATTCCATAAGAGAAAGCTTCCAAATAATTTACACCATTTAACTCAACTATAGGGACTCAGTTAACTGTACTTCTGATATCTCCAAAAGAAATGACTAGACGTCTGTGTTTAATAGTAAACAAGTTACTTGTTCTAAAATTGCACTTGGATGAGACCTAGTTAGAAATAATGCTTGGCTGGCACAGATTAAGAAACAAGAAGAGGTGAAAGGCAGTTATTGTTGAAGATCAACTAACTCAGAAACCTGAAAAATATATATAGGACCTAGACCGAGAGTTTGATATATTCTAACACTTTTTCAAACTTTTTAGTGGCATACTCTTATCAAACAAAACCTTAAATAGAATTTTAACTTACAATGTAAGCTAAAACTGGTTACAATATATTGATTTCACAACTGGAAAAACAAACAGTAAGAAAGGAGAGGCTATTTTCATCAATATTAAATTTTGAATTTGGGTGTTTGCTTTTTTCACATTCCTCATCTAATTTATTACTGAAACGTGTATTGGCTGAAAATTAAGTAGTTGCAAACAATTCCACTTTTAACTGTAATAACAAATGAACGAATCTCAGGACAGTTCAGTTAAGGTGCTATAGAGCTTAGAAGACCAGCATCATGATTTCCTAATTAGGATTCTCAGAGTTTGATATTTGTCTAATAATTACTCATGATTTTTATCATAAATATAAAAGTCATACAAACCCATGACAACTTGTTCATTTCCCATATGCCTTTCCTTCTCCTCTTTGTCCTGTTAATGATGTGAACACAGGGAGCGTTGCTTGTATTGTTTTTCACAAACAAACATGCACAGACCTGAATTCAAGAAGCACTCAGTGCAGAGCTGCAGCATTCCAAATCAGTGACACATTTATAAGAAGTTGAACTGTGGGCATCAAGAGGACAGAGAAGCTAAGCCCTAAATCTGCTTAAAAACAAGTTAACCTGGCATCATGAGTTAATGTGTTTGGTCTCCAGCATGTTAAAATATAGCATACGCTACATCTGAGTGTTCATTTAGCACAAGTTTGAAAAGATTGATTGAATGTCTTTAGGAAAAAAGTTTAATCAAAGATTTGCAGATGCCTAAAGTCTCTTCATGGAAATTGAGTGTTCCCCAGTGCCATATCTAGAATACTTCAATATCAAATGGAGGCTTAAGTTTTTCTTCAGTTCATTCAGCTTGAGACATGTGGAGTGTGTTCTTCACTTTTGGTTTTCTAACTCTAGATCCTTGCACATTTCCTTATAATACTTGACTTTTTCTTCTCAAGTTGCTCTTTGAAATTTTCTGTTGGCTCATTTCTTCCATTCTTTTTAGCATCTCTCTGTAGGAAAGCCAAGTTCTGGTGTGATGCTGTGGGGTAATGCGTTGGACTGCAAAGTCGGTTTGAACTTTAAGGTCCGTGGTGCAAACTCACCAGTCACTCCTTGGAAGCCCCATATAGAGTCACTATGGATTGGAACCGACTCGATGGCACTTAAAAAAAAATGCTGGAAAGCAAGTTTCAGAGTCTCTTCTGACATCCATTTTTGTCTTTTCTTTCTGCCTTATGTTCTTTATGACCTTTTGCTTTCCACCTGTATGATGTTCTAGATGTCATCCCACATCCCACATCTTGGTCGTTAGCATCTAATACATGAAATCTGTTCTTGAAACCATCTCTAAATTCAGGTAGGAAATAAATTCAAGGTACTGTTTTAGCTCTAGTGAATTTGTTTAAATTTTTTTCTGCTTCAGCCTAAACTTGCATATGAGCAATTGATAGTGTGTTCAACTGTCAGCCCCTGGCCTTTTTTTTAGTTTCTCCTTATCTCTTCCCACAGGTGAGATTTGATTCCTGTGTATTCTGTCTTGTGAGGTCCATGTGTATAGCCACCTTTTATGTTGTTGATAAAAGTTATTTGCAGTGAATAAGTCATTCATCTTGCAAAATTCTATCATGGGGGCAGCGTTCTTCCTGCTTCTGGTCTGGCGAATTTAAGAATCCTCCCAGAAATGTATGGTATAATTAAAAAAGACAAAAGTGAAAGGTCCTCTGAAATTGTGATTTACTCATTGATAATCCCAGGACAAAATTAAAGATCACTTCTCAAACACATAGGACCACAACAAAGATGTTTGATTTATAGGCTTAGGCTGATTATGGGGTAGAATGGTCTGCAAAGGACCATTCACCACTCTGTGGCTTCCTCACGACAGTAATTTTGGCCCTTACTCCACTGTTCCTAGCAAGTGCTGTGCTGTCTTGGAAATTGGCCAGGATGATTGAAGTCAGGGAGAAAAAGCAGAAGACGAAACAAAAATGTCAAGAAAATAATTGCAAATGCCAAGTGACTAAAATAGAAATGAAGGAAAGAACAGGTACTGCAACCAAAGAAAAATCATTTGGAAACTGATGTCGCTTTGGAGGGACCCACTAAGGTTTCTCCTTTGGCTTTTATGATAGTGTTATTTAGTAAACAATGTCTGCCCATATGGAAGAATCATGCTCTGACCTCAGTACTGTAATAACATTCAGTCTTGGGCATAGAAGTTTGTTGGTATCTGTTGGCAGTTATAAATTAGTACTTATTTTGCTATTCATTCTTTATAGCTGACCTAGTCATTTGTCAGTTATGGTTTTGCAGCGTATGTGCTGAAACGAACATATCCTATGGGAAAAAATAACTTTAGATTATGAATGCTATTCAACAGTGGCTTAAATTAGTACTCTGTTTTAGACAAAGGAATTATGAATGTAAAATAATGAAAATTGTCCTCGCAGAAGTTAAAAAGTATGCTAATCACATCTTTTATCATTATTATTTCTTGGAATAAAATAATTTCTGACTTTCTCGAAGCAAAATGATATTAATAAGTAGTTCTATTTTCTGCAATGCTTTTCTTACTTTAACCTTAGAGATATTGTTAATACAATTATCAGACAGTCTGCGTTTTTATAAACCTAATTTTACAAAGAGTTCTCTTATTATCTTAACTGTAAAATAGCACCTATTGGGTATAACAGTATTTGTACTTATGAACATTGCCTTTTGCTTGGAATTCCTTTGTTGAGAAGAATAAAACTATGATATAAAGCTTACATTTAAAATGCCAAACATTGTAGCACCTTGGAATCTAGTTTTTTCCTTGCATGTGAGAAATATGTGATTAAAAAGTCTTATCAGAGAATTTGTTGACTATACACGTAGCATTTTTATGTTTCATTCCATTCTTTGTTTAAACTCAAGTGTTTGTTGTTGTTGTTGTTAAGTTGGTTCTGACTCACAGTGATCCTGTATAGGGTTTCCAAGGAGTGGCTGGTGAGTTTGAACTGCTGGCTTTGTGGTCCAAACTGTCCTAATACTTTTTGATCAGTATCAGTTTCAGGTTTTCTTTTACAGAATGGTTTAGAAAAATAGTTAAGCCATAATTCACAAGTGGTAAAAATCTTATGGGTGTGCAGTGGCTCCACACAATATGCACTGGCCTGCAAACCACAAGGTAGGCGGTTCAAGCCTGCCAGTCACTCCACAGGAGAAAGAGGAGGCTCTCTTCTCCAACAAAGATTTAAAGACTCGAACACCCTATATAGGGTTACAATGAGTTGAGACCAACTTGGCGACACTTAATAACAGCAGCCAAGAAAACTTTAAACTTTGGAAAGTTGTGTTGGACATGGTAGTAATTAGATAAAAATAGGTAAAATATATGAACATGTACTATAATTAGAAGAGCTAACTAGTAAATAGTTTAACTGTATTTTTTTTTTACTCTTAAACATGATTTTTGTAAATGTAGGGTCTAATAATTTTCTGCTATTCTTTAATATCTTAATTTTTTCCACCTTTAATATGAATTTTAATATACAGAAAATTGTCCAACATCTCTAATTTAAAAATGAAACTAGATACTGAAATAAATTTGTTACTTAAAAAAAAAATTCTATCTTGGGATAGCCAGCATTGTTTCTATCACTAAGGCCATACTTTCCAACTACTGATCCTTCCTCTTTGTTTCCAAACTTTGCATTCCAATCACCAGTAGTTCTAAATGCATCTTGATTGCATGTTTGATTAATTTCAACCAGAAGAAGTTGATAGAATTCTTCAATTTCATCCTCACTGACTTTAGTGGTTGGTGAGTAAATTTGAATAATAGTGATATCAACTAGTCTTCCACTTAGGTGTATGGATATTATCATGCTACAAACAGCATTGTACTTCAAGATAGATTTTGAAGTGCTCTCTTTGATGATGAATGTGACATAATTTCTCTTTGATTTGTTGTTTGAAGAATAGTAATGGTTGTCCGATTCAAAATGACAAATGTCAGTCCATTTCAGCTCACTAATGCCTACTATATTCATCTTTATGCATCCCATTTCATTTTTTATGACTTCCAGTTTTCCTTGATTCATACTACATATATTCTATGCCCTGATTATTAATGGATGTCAGCTGTTTCTTCTAATTTTGAATTGTGCCCCATCAGCAAATGGAAATCCTAAAAACTTTGTATCTTCACATCATAAATGTCAACTCCACCAGTTGCATTTTGAGTGCTTGCCAATCTGAGGGACTCATCTTCCTGTACTATATCTGACAATATTCTGGAGCTATTCATAAAATTTTCAGTGGCTCACCATTCAGAAGTGGTCTGCTTCTTCTTATTCCTAGTCTTAATCTGGAAGCTTCACTGAGACCTGTCCACCATGGGTGGACGTTGAAAATACTTAAAATATTTTGAACATTTAAAATATTTTATAAAAAGTATTTAAAAATACCAGTGGCATAACTTCCAGCCTTACAGCAACACACAGTATGACAAACTGACAGAGTGCTGGTAATAGATGTATTGGTTATGATAAATGTAGTTGCTATTATTATTAATGAAATACATAGTGTTTATACTATTAAAACATCATGAATTCCTAACCAGTGGAATGCTGTTTGATACTGGGGAGTAATTAACAAAATAAATCAAAGTAGAGATATTGAGTTTGACTAAAAATTGAAGAAGGGACTCTAGCTTCACATTTTTGGCTTATTTTCAGTGCAAATATTTTTGTGGGAAAGAAGCAAGAAGACATTCTTACCAGACCAATGACAGCTGCTCCAAGCCCAATGAGAGGGCTGACAGAAATGATAACCAATGTCAGTTTCCAACCCTTGAAAAATCCCATCAGCAGTCCACAGATGCATGTGGTCATGTACTGAATGAAACGGGCTGTTTGGTCGGCAATAGCATCATTGATTTTATTAACATCACTAGAAACAAGAAATATGTTGGTCACCAAACCAAAATTGGTCAGTTCAAATGTCTTGTTGAAAAACACCCATCTTTTTCTTCTAAATACTCTCATTTTCATACTCCATTGCCCTTAGGTAACAGATACATCTCAGCTCTTGGAAAATGTGTTGCACCTTGGGAGATCATCAAATATCTTCCCTCAGAGCCAAGCAAGTTTGTCCCAAGCCCAGTTTTCCCAACCAGTGTCCCTCAGTATTGATAAAAGCTGAATCTTACTTGTAAAGCTAGTCATCTTGTTCTGCCCTGAAAAGTCCTTCTTTTCCTCTTCAAATCTACTAAATTCTTCCAGCTTCTAGGCTTTGCTCATTAGAACCTACTTCATAAAACCTTGTGTAATCCTCCAGGAAGAAAATTCTTCCCTATATCAATATAGAAATTTAATTACTCTCTCTGTGTGTGTGTGTGTGTAACTATTATATTCCACTTAGAGGCAGTACATTGTTGTGAAGTGCCCAAAGCAAAGACTCTGAGACATGTTCTCTGAATTTGACTATCAACTCTTTATGGGAAAGTTATTTCACCACTCTGTACCTCAGCTTCTTCATCTATAAAATGGACTCTTTCTCAATGAATAGGGTGGTAGTGGTGTTAGCTGTGTGTCATGGAGTCAGTTTCTACTCATGGCAACCCTGCATAGGGTTTTTGAGCATGTAAATGTTTACGGGAGCAGAAAACCTCCTCTTTCTCCCATGGAATGATTGGTAGTTTTGAACTACTGACCTTGAGGTTAGCAGCCTGACTCGTAACCACAAGTATTAAATTATTTGATATATGTAAAATATACAAAATACTACCTAGCATATACAAATTACTTCTGCATTTGTGCCTGCTCCTCGTATCCCTCTTACTAGTCTGTAAGCTCCTTGAGAGCAGGAGTTTTGTGGTTTCTCTTTATGGCTTGCACAGGTAAGTACTCCAAAAAATTGGCTGAGTATAATCACATCAAATTCATATTCCTGGGGACATTAATCTTAATTTCTATCCATATGGATCAAACTGAGACTTGAGAGCAAGAAAGGACCTACGTGAATCCAAGGATTAAAGTCTAGCAAGGCCAGCTATTTCTCCAAGGTCATAGTGAGGAATCGAGTGAGTGCTGGAACCCAAGGGTCTCAACTTCCAGTCTATTTGTATCTTCACTTCTCATTAATTGTCTCTCATGAGATCTCAAGGTTCAACCTTACTGGCTCAAATTACCCAGGGCTCACCCAGAACTTCTGAAGGACCAAAATTAGTATTGGGTATAAACTGAATTTAAATCCAGCTTCTTCGTTTGAATCTTTCTCAAGTTATTTTGGATTTTTGTTTTTGTTTTGTGTGCTGAAGTTGCTGCTGTAGATATAGCAAGATAATGAGTTCCAACTGTATTGTTTTTCCTCATGTTGTTATTGTTGTTGTTAAGTACTGTCAAATAGGTTCCCATTCATAGTGACCCAATATAAGGTTTCTGAGGAGCAGCTGCTGAGCTTGAACCCCTAACCTTGTGGTTCAAATCGACTTTGCGGTCCAGCACATTAACCCTTAGTGCCACATTAACATCCCTACATCCCTCAACTTCTCCTTTTAATGTTAGATAACCCTACATCTTTTAACTCTCTTCCATAATACTTCATTGTTGTTATTGTTAAGTGCCGTTGAGTCAGTTCTGACTCACAGTGACCCTGTATAGAGTTTAAGAGGAGCAGCTGGTGCATTTGAACCACTGACCTTGTGGTTCACAGGGCACAGTTTATCCTATGGCATCATGCCAGAACTCCATAATACTTCATTTATTGTTGTTAAGTGCTGTTGAGCCAATTCTGACTCATAGAGACCCTGATTGGTGTTTTGGAAGAGTGACTGGTGGGTTCAGATTAGCCTGTGGTCGAGCATTTATCCTATAGTGCCACACCATTATTAGTCAAGATCCCACAAACCAATTTCTAGTACATTGGCTTTCAAGTAAGTCACAGTGGTAAGATTTGAGAAAGCATTATTCATGCTGCTTATAAAAGTCCAATTTAAGAAACCAAATTTTTATAAAAAATGACTGGAAATTATATTTTAAACTGTTGTTTAAATTCAAAACAATTTTCTCTTGTTAAATAAAACAACTCAACAGTTTTATTATGCAAAAATCATATATGCATTCAAACATTGTTCTACCAGTACTTACTCAGAGAATCTTGTATTGAGCTCTCCTGCTGAATTGCAGTCAAACCATCCTATTTCCATTCTTATTACTGTCCTAAAGTAAATTTTTCTCATTTTCTGTATCTGACGAGCTGCAGCAATAACCCAAAAGCATATCTGCAAATAGAGCAAGGTTAAAAATATTCATTAAGTCCTTCTTTGCTTCAAATGACAGATAAGAAAAGGAGAGAAAGAATTCATAAAACACCTTGTCTTGGGAACCAAGGCACTATCTCTTGGCTAGCTTTCAGATCAGCTGTGAACATGGAAGCAAGATATTTGAATCCAGATTTGACACTCAAGCAACATCATGACTTTTTGATGTAAGTTTCATCTTCTTCATGTGCAATGGAAAACTCAGCATATCAAAATTATTACTTAAATAAGTTTTAATAAAATAAAATAAACATATCTTAAATCATTATTTTGCTGAGTGAATTTTTCCCCTGAGAGACCTCCATACAAGCATTCAGGGATAGTTTTCAGGTTATTGGTCAATGATTTTCGGGGAAAAGAAGGCAAACATTATGGAATAAGCAGGGAATCTACTGGCAGATGACCCCCGACCAAAGCAAAGCAAGCCAGTCATTCCAACACTCCATGAAACGATGGGGAAATTTCTCTTCTCTTTACAACTAACACTAACTTCCTGGAGTTGCTGAGTGAATGTCAAGGAATTCATTATTTTTCTTATCTACAAGGAAGGCAAAGGATGAAAAATATTTCTCTTCCTTTAAAAGGGGTAAAGTTACTACCAAGCTCTTTCTTTGTCTTATAACTAGACTCTGCACTCAATTCAGATTTACAGAACTTGGATTGTAATGCTGTGTGGTGAAGCATTTAACAATAAAAGAGAAATCAGAAGTAAACTGTGCTTTCATTTACCTTTCTCCACACTACTAACCTTCCTTCCATGCACACAACTGCCCATTACCAAGGTTAGAAGAGAGGACGAAAGAGGGAAGAGCAAGGAAGGACACAAAACTAAAACTGACAGTCTAATCTCTTTTTCTCTGGACAATTTCTTGTATCCTTTTTCTGATCTGAGGAAAAAGAACCATCCCCATTCACTCAACCCTCCCCCACCCCCACCAAAAATCAGCAATAAAATGCCAGTGGATATTGAATTGACTCTTATTTACGACGACCCTATGTGTGTCAGAGTAGAAATGTGCTCCACAGGGTTGTCAGTAGCTGAGTTTTCAGAAGTAAGGAGGTCATTAGGCCATTCTTCCGAGGCACTCCTGGATGGAATCAAATCTCCAACCTTCTGGTTGGTTTGCTGTTGTTGTTGTTAAGTGCCATGGAGTTGGTACCAACTCATAGGAACCCCATATAGGGTTTCTAAGGCTGTAAATGTTTCTGGGAAAACTTCATCTTTCTCCCAAGGAGAGGATGGTAGACCTGAACCAAGTAGCCAAGTACATTAATCCTTTGTCCCCCTGAGATAATAATGTAGTTCTTGTTGTTAGGTGCCATTGAGTCAGTACCGACCCATAGAGACCTTATGCACAGCAGAATGAAACACTGTTCAATCCTGGGTTGAGAAGTTACTAACTTGAATATATCCTGTGATAAATACTATAACACCAATTCCAGCATAGTAAATGGCAAATGTGATCATTTCATTTTCAATGTTCAGCAACCTACAAAAGAGAGAAAATATGTTAAGGCTTACATGTAGGATCAAGTTACCAAGAAATGCATTTGTAGGTACAGAAGGATTTAAAAGAAATTTAAATATCTATTAAATATGTATAAGGCATCTTATCTATGCAGAATTATAATGACGCCAACGAATTCCCTAAATAGACTTCACAAATCCATCACAGCAAAAATACAATCACCATCCCCTCCCACTTCTTTTCACATGCAGAAATGCTATAGAGCTGTGAAATAACTAATTCACAGTCATTGGACACCAGGGGCCCTTAGATGGCAGCCAAGTTCTCTGTCCACTATGAGTCCTTTCATTTGTACTCAATATGTAGGGACAGAACAATCGTAGCCAGAGAAAGAGTTCAAAGGATCAGATGAGCTGTGAGAAAAGACACTGGTAGTAAGACCAGGAGGTTTACTTTGATTCCACCTCCAGGAACCGACTCCAGCTTTTAACTCCTCCATCTCAGTGACACTGTGAAAAATGTGTGTGTCACCACCTCATAGGGAACTGAAAGGGCTTTATTAACCCTGTCTTTCTGCCCGCTACAGACCATGAAGTTTCATCCTCCAGAATTATTCTTAAGGTTGAAGCCAAGACAATAATGGAAACTATCAAGCATTTTCCCAAACATAACAGCTATGCTGCAAAGCAGGATTGAGACTTGGTGGGGGCATGGAAGGGCGATAATAAAATCTACAATATTCTCAAAGAAGGAAGTTTACAATTATAAAAATCAACATACTGAATTGGTATCAATTTGAACCATTGAAACATGATAAAATGATTGAGTCTATTTATTTGAATCTACTTTTACATAGAATATATTTATGCTTCATCTTGACAATGAAATTGCAAGCTACTTGAGAGCAGGTCTGCACTTAAACTGCTTGACCATAGTGACCAGTGCCTGGTGCAATACCTTACACATATTTTGTTTGTTAAGTGCCGGTTTGTTTGTTAATCACCACCTTGCAGTTCAAATCAAACTTGTGGTCCAGTGCTTATCCTACAGTGCCATGCAAGGCACTCAATAAATGATTCTTGGCTTTGCTTTCACTTTCCACTCCTGAAATTACCATGAGACAGGTAGTTAACTCATTCTGGGAAATTTTTGTTAGGGTTTTAGAGGCTACTTGAGAAGATTTCTTTGTACAACAGGAAAAACCTCACAGAAAACAGGAAGGAAAACAGCAGACTGGCTTGGTTCCTTGTGTATGTGTATTAATATTTTCATCATCTGCATGGTAGAAAGCTCTTGTAATGATAAAATCCTGGAAATAATTCTATAAAGTGTGAAGGTGAATTGGACCACGAAAGGACAGCTTTTTTCTTAATAGCAAAATTGATATGTGTCTACTTGAATAAATTAGGATTATTCTGACTACTTTGTTGACTAGAGAAGAGAGGAGAGATAAAAATGAGAGGGGATAGCTAAGAAAAGTTTTTTTTCACGAATTATTAGGATAGAGGATTCTTATCTTACTCTTTATGAAAACAAAAGCATTATGAAATTCTATCACTAACTCAAGGTTTAGGATTGATCAAAGTCATAGATACTTAATTCAACATACCCTGGGGGTCTATAGGACAAAATGGATTACTTAATAAGAAACTTTCCTTTCAGTAGTTCTTATGAATTATTATAGACCTTGCAACGCTGGTATATTGGAGTGAACATGAGTGTCAACCCTAAACCAAGTGTCATTAATTGACAGAAATATATCCATGTTATAGTTTCAGAACATTGGTGGTGGTGGTTATGTGGTGTGGAGTCAATTCTGACTCATAGCGACCCTGTACAGGGTTTCTGAGGCTGTAATTCTTTATGAGAACAGAGCACCTCATCTTTTTCCTATAGAACCTCTGTTAGTTTCCAACTACTGACCATGAGATTAGTTAGCAGCCCAACTCGTAATCATTAGGCTACCAGAGTTCCTTTCAGAATATTAGAGGCTTTGTATTCCATAATGCATGGGACATTTCCTTATTGACAAATGACTTCTTATGGGGTAATATTGTTTCTAAAATATCCACATAGTACAGCAGCAAACTATAAGATAGGTTCATATTTCATTTAAGAGAATTCACAATTTTTCTTCCCCTGAGGAAGCCATTTTTTTGTTTGCTTATAATGAAACATTCTGAGATCATTGTAAATCCATGTGCAGTTGTAAGAACTAATACAGAGTGATCATGTGAATCCTATAGCAATTTCTTCTAATCATGTAAAAATTGTATCTCGTAAAATATAGGACAATATCTCAATCAGGATGTTAATAGTGATTTGGTCAAGATATGAAACATTTCATCATCACCAAAATCCTTCATGTTCACTTTTATAACCATACCCATTTCCACCCTTCTCCCACCCCTTCCCTAACCCCTAAATACCACTATTGTGCTCTCAAGTTCTATAATTTTTTTGTTTCAAGAACTCTATCTAAGTGGAATCATATAGCATGTCACCTTTTGGGAGCACTTTTTACACTTAACATAATTCTTTGGAGATTCATCAATCATTTGTTCATTTTTGTCGCTGAGGAATATTCCATTGTAAGGAGCTCTGGTAGTGTAGTGGTTACGAATCGGGCTGCGAGCCACAAGGTTAGCAGTTCAAAACTACCAGCTGTTCCATGGGAGAAAGATGAGACATTCTGTTCCTGTAAAGATTTACAGCCTCGGAAACCCTGTGCAGGGTCACTATGAGTCAGAACCAACTCCACAGCACATAACAACAACACTTTTCCATGGTATAGATGTAGCACAGTCTTTTGAGTCATCACTCAATGAAGGACATCTGGGTTGTTTCCAGTTTTAATATTTTATAAATAAAGTTGTCATAAACATTGTGTACACATTTTTGTGACCCCCTTTTGTTACTGTTCCTTGCTTATTGAACAGGATAGAAAATAAATAAGAGCAGAGAAAATGAACATTCTTACTTTGTCTCCAAATGTTTGAAATTTTCCTATAGTCTTTGTGTTAATGGTTTCTAGTTTGATTTCACTGTGGCAGAGAACAATCTCTGCATAGTTTCATTATTGTTTAAGATGGTGAGGTTTTATGGATCAGGATATGTTCAGTCTTGATATATGCTCCGTAGGCTCCTGAAAAGAATCTGTATTCCACTGTTCTGAGTGGAGTATTCATAAATCTTGATTAGATCCTATCAGTTAATGGTGTGGAGTTCTTCAAAATTTTTACTAATTCCATGTCTAGTTTTCTATTAGATGTTGAAAGATAGGTCTTGAAGTCTTTCACTGTATTGTGAATTTGCATATTTCTCTTTTAGTTTTATCAGTTTTTGCTGTACAAATTGTGAAGCTCTGTTATTTGAAGTTTCTTGTAGACTGCATATTGTTGAGTCATTTTTTAAATCCATTCTGCCAACTTTGTCTTTTATTTGGTGCATTTAGACCATTTACATTTAATATAATGATTAATATGCTAAGGCTGAAGTATGTCATTTTATTTTTTGTTTTCTGTTTGTTCTGTTTTTCATTTCTCTGTTTTGACATTTTATAGAATTTAAATTTTGACTGTAGTGTTTTTGAGTGTATTTCTTTGTATAGCTTCTTCTTCTTCTTCTTCTTCTTTTTTTTTTTAGTGGCTGATCTAGGAATTACATGATGGTCATACCTTGGAGCTATTGAGGGTTTGGTTGTCCAGACCACCACAACAATGCAAATATGACAATAAAGAGCCACACAGCATTTTTGGGTTTCCAGTACATATAAAAGTGTACACTATACTGTAGTTTAGTAAGTGCACAATATCATTATGAAAAAGTTGGGACTATTTTGAGAATTGCCAAAATATGACAGAGACATGAAGTGAGCACAGGTTGTTTGCAAATGTTGCAGATAGACTTCCTCAAAATGGGTTGCCAGTGTCTGTGAAGACCAATAAAGCAAATCACAATACAATTAAGTCTACCTGTATACATGTATCATTCAGCACATTGTACTAGTTTTGTCATTTTACCAGTTTAAGCAAATTATAAAAATGTTATCTCCCTTTATATTCGTTTACTCTTTTCCATTAATTATGAAGGTGAGTCAAAAATTATCTGCACTCTGGCAATAGAATTTCTTTTAATCAATTTTTAGAAAAGACAAATGCATCATTTTTTGACATAATATCCTAGCTTTTCAATACAGTTTGTCCGTCTGTCAACAAACTCTCATATTCCCTTATTAAAAATTGTTTTAGATTGAGCAGTGAGCCACAGATGCACCACTGTCTTCACATCTTCATGAATCTTCGTCCTCTAAGCCTGCTTTCAGGGAACTAAACAGGATGATAAGGAGAATGCTTTAACACATCAAAACATAGTTTTTGCAGAGTGTCAACAGTGTGGGCAGAGGTATGCAAACTTGCATTGTCATGCAAGATCACAATGCCATTGGATAGTAGTCCTCTGTGTTTAATCCAACGTTTAGGCTTCAGTTCTTCAGTGAGCATCTCACTTCTGATTGTTAAACATTTTCCTGACAGTTTTCCAATACTGGTCCTTGAGAATCCCAGAAAACTGTAAGCATCAATTTTCCAGCTGATGGTTGACCTTTAATTAAACATTTTCTTGGTCAGTGATTGAGGATGTTTCCAGTCTGTACTCTGCCGCCTACTCTCAGACTCGTAGTGATGAATCCATGTCTTGTCACCAGTAATGATTTTTTTAAAGAAACTTTGAGCTTCCTTCAAGTATCAGTTCAAATTTTGTTTGCAGATGTCCAAACACTTCTGTGTATGCTCTTCCATGAGTTGTTTCAGTACCCATCTCACATAAACTTTTTGAACTCAAGTCTGTCATGGATTATTTCATAGGCAGAACCATGGCTGATTTGCAAATGATTTACCACATAATCTACTGTCACTCATCTACTTGACAGAACCATTTCATGTGCACACTCAATGTTGTCATCAGCTGTGGACCTGGACAGACATTTAAATACAATCAGAGTGTGGATAATTTTTGACTCAGCCTCATATATGCTTTAAATATTTCAGCATCAGACATTGTTATAATAGAACAATAGACAGTGCAATAATACTTTGCTTCCAACATTAAACATAATTAAACTCAAGGGTAGAAAAAAGGTCTATTTCATTTGCCCATACACTTACTTAACATGTTCTTCCTTCCTGATGCTCCAAGGTGGTGGTAGTTATGTGCTGTGGAGTCAGTTCCAACCCATAGTGACCCGGTATAGGGTTTCTGAGGCTGTAAATCTTTACAGGAGCAGAAAGCCTCCACTTTCTCCCGCGGAACAGCTGGTAGTTTCGAACTGCTGTCCTTGAGGTTAGCAGCCCAATTAGTAACCACTATGCTACCAAATGCTCCAAGAGTCCTTCTTTGATTTTTTTTCCTTTCTGTTTAGATACCTTCCTTTAGCCAGTCTTTGAGGGAAAGTTAGTCTGTGACAATTTATTTTTATTTCCTTCACCTAAGAGTGCCTTGATTCCCCTTCCATGGGGGTGTGGTGAATGCCCTGACTCCCCAGTAAGCCTTTTTTTAGTCCATGCCAGCAGGGAGGGGAGGGACACCTTAGTACATATCCGGGTAGAAATTCAGGACCCACACATGTTCTCCAGTGATATCGTATGGTGAATGAAGAAGGAGGATTCATCACTCAATCTTACCCACAGTATGAATGAGAATGGGGTCACAATTATTTCTGTGATGTTTGACTGGAAGAGCAACTCTTGTCTAAGAGTTTTCTTTCTTGCTAAACTGTCCCTTTATTTAGACAGAGAAAACTTTTGTTAGGACTTTTTTTTTTTTTGTCAGCACCTGTTGGTTTAGGGTATGTAAGTCTAGGTTATGTATGTTGGTTGAGGGTATATGTAAGAGTTGTAAAGGAAACCCAGAGAACTCACAAACATGTTATTCCTTGGATCCTGCCTTCTTTTCTCCACTTTTTAGATTCTCTGTTTTTGATTTTATCTTTTAGATTATCACAGAGAAAAGTTAACTTATTTTTATTTTGCTGTACAGTTATATAAATTTGAACATACACATAACCCCAGGCAGCCGCTACTCTGTTCTTCATCATTATTGTGTTCTGTTTTTGATAGTATCATATAAGTGGAATCGTGTAGAATATAACCTTTCCAAGACTGGTTCCATAGGTCATTTCAGTAATTTTATTATGTTTTATTTTACATTTGCTAAATTTTCTAGGAGCACCGATAGTGCAGTGGTTAAAGCACCCAGATAGTAACAAAAAAATCAGCAGTTCAAACCCACCAGCAACTCCAGGGAAAAAGATGCTTCCATAAATATTTACATCCCTGGAAGCTTTATGGGACAGCTCTAGTCTACAGAGTCTCTATGAGTCAGAATCAATTCCACGGCAGTTGGTATTGTTTTAGGTAACCTGTAGTTCATTTCATTGTGACTCCAGCTCTGCCAATTAATTCATACTTCCTTTTCTTATAGCAAGGTTGTCAGCCTGCCAGAAAAGTTTCAAACACTGTAGTTACCTCTCTCATTGAATGCAATCATGTTAACCCAGAGACCTGGAGCATGTGTAGCATAGGGGGTTGCCCACAGTACAATTTACTTGTAATATTAATGTAATCTCTAGATGGAGCTAGGTTAATTTTCTCCTAGGAATAATGAAGTTGAAACTGTCGTTGTGTTAGGGGTTTGCACAAGATCTAGATAAATTTGGTCTATGGTAGCAAACTAGCAGTTGCTCTGAGTTGACCTAAGCGCTGTGTGCCCCAAAGCTCCAAGCTGCTACACATGAGGAGACATTCATTCAACTACTACAGATCCATGCAAAGAATGAATTTTTTTATCTCTTTTTTAAATTCATGTTGTTGTTGTTGCTAAGTGTCATCAAGTGGGTTCCAACTCATAGAGACCCTTTATAGGGTTTTCAAGGACTGGCTTGTGGGTTCGAACATCCAGCCTTGCAGTTAGTAGTCCAGTCCTTATCCTACAGGACCATACCAGGACTCTTTTGAACTCATGATGACCTTTTATATAATAACATAATAAGCATCACCTGATCTTGTATATCTTCTATATTGTTAGCTTGTTTGAGTCCATGTTGCATCTCTTGTGGCAATCCATCTAAATGAGGGTTTTCCACATTTTCAACTTTACCAAACAAAATGTCCTTTTCTGACAGTTTATCTATCTTGATGATATGTCCAAAATGAAAGAGTTAAAATCACTCCATTCTCACATCTAAGGAACACGTTGGCTGAATTTTTCATAAGACATGTTTGTACATTCTTATGGCAATCCATGATTCCATGAGTGTTGGTAGTGGATTCAAGCAAAATGAAGTCTTTGATAGCTTCAATCTTTTCTCCATTTATCATGATGTCAATTATAGGTCCAGTGGTGAGGATTATTGTTTTCTTTACACTGAAACATACCAAAGGCTATGGTCTTCGCATTCATTAGTAAGTATTTTAAGTCCTCTTTACTTTCAGCAAGCAAGGTTGTACTATCTGCATATTGCAGATTGTTAATGAGTCTTCCTCAAATCCTGATGCCACTTTCTTCATATAAACCAGCTTCTCAGATTATTTGCTGATTGTACAGACTAAATAAATATTGTGAAAGAATGCAATCCTAGGGCACACCTTTCCTTATTTTAAAACATTCAATGTCACCTTGTTCTGTTCAAATGACAACCTCTTGATCTATGTACAGGTTCCTCAGGAGTACAATTTAGTGTCCTGGAATTTCTGTTCTTACAATGTTGTCCAAAGTTTTTCATGATCCACACAGTCAAAAACTTTTTCATAGTCAATAAAGTACAGATAAAAATCTTTCCGGTGTTCCCTGGTTTCAGCCACAATCTATCTGATGTCAACAATGATATCTCTCATTCCACATCCTCGTCTGAGTCTGGCTTGAATCTCTGGCAGTTTCCTGTCAATGTATTGTTGTAGCCATTTTAAGATTATCTTTAGCATTTGAATATATCTTTAGGGAGGGGTTAGAAAGATAGAAATTTACATTAAGAAGTGTATAAACCTGTTGTTTGTTAAGTGTCATTGAGTCGGTTCTAACTTATAACAACCCTGTATAGGGTTTCTGAGGAGTGGCTGGTGAGTTTGAATTGCCGATCTTGTGGTTCAAACCGATCTTATCCTACAGCGCTATGCCATGACTGTGCATAGGCCTAGATGGAGGGTATTTCAAGAAACAATAACTTCACATCTCATATTTTTTACTTAATAAAGGTTCTTATGCTTTTGTGGCAGTATACTTCTATTTCTTTCTTGTCCCTGGTAAGGAAAATTATGATGGCTTTTAGGGTCTACCAGAATAATCGAGGATAATCTTCCGCATCTGAAGATTCCTATCTTTAATCACATCTGTAAAGAATCTTTTTTCACACAAGGTAGTATTGACAAGTTACAGGGAGTAGAACCTGGAGATTTTTTTTCTTTTCTTTTTGGAGGAGGAGGGCCACCTTTTAGCTTACCAGGGCTATCATCAAAAAGATGCATAAGAACAAGCATTGGACAGAGTGTGGAGCAACTGGAACCTTCATATACTGCTGGTGGGAATGCAAAATGGTGCAGCCACTTTGGAAAATCATCTGGAAGTTTCTCAAATGATTAAACAGAGTTATCATAAGATCTAGCAATATATACACATATGGAGTGGGCGTCAAAAAGTTCATGGAAAACTCCATTCTGTTTCAATTCCATTTTTCTATGAAATTTTGGAAACTCCTTTGTGTATGTGTATCCAAGAAAAATTAAAATGTATAAGTATATGCATTCAAAAACTTGTACCAAAATGTTTATAGCAGCAATATTTATAATAGAAAAAATGTGTATACAATCTAAATGTCCATTAACGCATGAATGGATAAACAAGATGTGGTTTATCCATACAATCGAATACTATTTAGCAATAAAAAGAAGTACAGATTCATGGTCCAAATTGGATGAACCTTGAAAATATACTAAGTGAAAGAAGTCAGTTACCATTGTATGATTCCATTTATATGAAATGTCTAGAATTGGCAAATCTATGTGGCCAGAAAGTATATTTATGACTGCCTAGGGTTGGTGAGGGACAGGCAACTGGGGAATGAATGATGGCTAAGGGATGTGGGGCCTACTTATTTTTATTTTTTGTTTTTAGGTATATATATATAGCACAATATACACCAATTCAACAGTTTCTACATGTACAATTTAGTGACATTGATTGTTATTGTTGTTGTTAAGTGCTATTGAGTCAGTTCCAACTCACAGCAACCCTGTATATGATTTCCAAGGAGCAGCTGGTAAGCTTGAACCACCAACCTTGGGGTTCAAACCAACTTTTCAACCCAGCGCATTAACCCACAGTGCCACGCCAGGACTCTCGTGACACTTACAGCATACCTCGAATTTGTAAAACCATCCTCACTCTTTTTCTGAGCTGTTCTTTCCCCATTAACAAAAAAACTCACTGCTTCTAAATTTCCTATCTGATCTTCCCAGTTAGTTATCAGTTTGATCTTAGCTAGATCTTGAAAGGGCACAATGCTAAAGGCTAAAATCTTATTTGGTTTTTAGAAGACTAGCGCAAGTAAATGTTTTCAAGGGGTTCACAAGATTTCTTTTGGTGGCAATAAAAATACTATAAAATTGATTGTGGTGCAAAATGACCAACTCTGAATATACTAAGATCCTTTAAATGGGTGAATTGTGTGTTATGTAAATTATATCTTTTAAAAAGTTGTTTGAAACATGTATGCTTTGAAAGAAGAAGTTCTTGTGGCACAACGGTTAAGTGCTCAACTGCTAACTGAAAACAGGTCTAGATGAAACAGCTCTACTCTGTCATGTCAGGTCAAGATGTGTCAAAACTTGACTCCAAACAACAAGATAGGTTTAAAGGTGATTCAGCCGAGTGTGGAAATTATTGAATAATGTCATTAATATCACATGGATTCTTATAGCATAAAAGCTAAATGAGTATGTCATTTGGAAGTACAACAACTAGCTTTAATGTCAATTGCCACAATATCTCAAAATCAAAATATTAAAAGATGTGCCCATGGTTCTCAAGCCTGAGTAAATGAATGAGCTTGTTCTTTCCCTGAAGCATTGTGAGGAAGATTACAAAGTTTGCACTTTTATAATGCGTCAACTCTATTTACACTATGGACTCACTGATTACAAGGTAGCCTGTCAGACTTATCACAAGGAGAACAGTACACAGGTAATATGTCTGTCTGAGTCTGGCTATTTCTTCATAGCTGCCTTATTTGCTCAGAGCACCATATTACTTCTTCTATGAAAACTCAATTACTGACTGACTCAAGTCATTGTTTTCGTTGTTGTGTGTCATCCAGATGATTTCTACTCATAGCAAACTTATGACAGAGTAGATTGTCCCATAGGACTTCCTAGGCTGTAATGTTTACAGAATGAGATACCAAGGTCTTTTCTTCCACTGAACAGTTGGTGGGTTTCAAACACTGATCATTCTTTTCAGTTTGGAGCTGAGCAGTTAACTGATGCATCACCAGGGCTCCTTCCCAAGTCAAATAGCTTATGAAATTCCTATTATACAAAGGAATGTGCATTAAGTATATCATTAGCCACAGCCGCAGAAACTACGGGGCAAAAAGAATTAGCAAAAAAAAGATGGAGAAGAAAGGAATTCATGGGTATCATGAAACATGGTGAGAACTAAAGTTAATTCATGGGTCACCTCATACTTTATTCACTGGTTTTACTTTTCTAGAGAACACAGCCTAAAGCAGGAGATGACCAGAGACTGGCAAGTCCCAAGTCATGGGTCAGGTGTAAGGCTTGAGACTTGTCCTGACTCATGTAGCTAAGAAGGACATTGAACACAAGATCCGTAGATCAGACAGGAGGTTGCTGGTTCATGGACTATGGAGGCTGATGAATCCCAAGATCAGAAATGTCCATATGGTTGATCATTGGCTCAAGTCCCAAGAAACAGATGGTAGATGATAGTGTACCACATGTGGGATCCAGAGTGAGAAAAAGCCAGCAAGTTTTACCAGAATGCCCATATTGGATGCATGTCACATCCCAAGGGAATTCCCTTTACAATTTATTGGCTGAGCACATCAGATTATATCTTGGAGATGATCACATCATACAAAAAAGAGGATAAATAATTATTACATGAAGTCCTGGTATGGTGCTATAGGATAAGTACTGGACTGTTCACTGCAAGGTTGGTGGTTCAAATCCGCAACTGCTCCTTGAAAACTCTATACAGGGTCACTATGAGTTGAAACCAACTCCACAGCACTTAATAACAATAATACTACATGTCTGCCAAATTATATAATTTCGTAACTTCCAGAACAGTGAGAATGATGGCCTAGCCAAGTTGTTGACATATAGCCTTATCCATCACAATCCACCCCTTGTCAACTATATGCCTGCACACATCTTCTTAAATGATACATATTTCCAAATAAAGACAATTATAAGTCATATTTGCACCTAATATGATACAACTAACATATACACAACTAAAAACACACTAGCCCCATTTATGTCTTACATTTTTATAATTTTGTTAAATGCCATCAAGTCAGATCTGACTCATAGTGATTCTGTATAGGTTGATGTGAACAACCAACCTTGTGGTTAACTGTCCAATACTTACCGTACAGCACCACACAAGTAACTAATGGAATAAGGAAGGGGATGGGACACAAAAACAAAGATATTTGCTACACATATTAGGGGACTTCAAAAAGTTTATAGAAAAATCTCACTATCTTTCAGTTCCATTTTTTCACAAACTTTGTGAATCCCCCTCATATAGATAGATATGCTGTTGTTGTTATGTGCCATGGAGTCAGTTCCGACTCATAGAGACCTGTACAGGGTTTCCGAGGCTGTAAATCATTACGGGAGCAGAAACCCTCATCTTTCTCCCATAAAACAGCTGATAGTATCAAACTGCTGACCATGAGATTAGCAGCCCGATCCATAACCACATATACAAGCATAAAAAGTTTGTGCAAAAATTCCGCTACCATTTAATACCATGTTATACATACACACATATACATACAAGTATAATGAAATAAGGAAGAAGTACTAAAAAATAATTACAGTCCTAGTTTATGCAACTGGTCATGTGATTGTAACTAGTACTTAGAGCTACCTTCTTCTACCACCCATTCCGTATTTCTTTTTCCCTCAGCAAGTACCTTAGCTAGTCATGGATCTTTGCCTGGTGGGGTGACCCAAAACTTCATTTCTGAAGTGTCTGAGACATTAGTAATCATGTTGGAATTGAGTTACTGTCATTTTCCATTGATTTTAATCACAAGACATGGTAGCACTAGCAGATGTTCTAAGGAATCTTCTATAATCTAGATATACTCTTCTTTATCTCCATTATATAATATCGGTCCAGTTTCCTCTTGATAATCAGGATCAATCACACCGGCCAGTACAGTAGCTCCTTTCTTTGCCTGTTGATCAAGAGGCATGAAAACCCACAATGGTAGAGTGCCATGAAATCAGTGTTGTATCTCCTGAGGAGAGCATTTCTTCCTTTGGAACTAAGACCTCTAGATCCACAGAGCATAGAGCCATAGAGACAGAAAGCAAAAATTTTGCAAGTGGGTCACTAGAAATAATAGTGAGAGTTGTCACTCTTATTTCCACCCTTGATGCTTGGGCACAAGAATCTAAGCCATGAGGGGGTAGAAGGCACCATATGTTAGACATAATGCAACTTCCGGGAGAACACTGTCCCAACTTTGCAAGGTATTACCACCTAACTGATACCATAATTGTGTCTTTAGAAGGCTATTGCATCAAGTCAACTTCAGGATGATGGGGAAATGGTAAGGCCAGTGAATTCCATGAGTATGGGTGTAATGCCACCCATCATTCACTGTGAAGTGATCCAAAGTGATGCTCTGTGGAATACTATGATGGAAGATAAGGCATTCTGTAAGTTCACAGATAGTAGTTTTGGTAGAAGCACTGTGTGCAAAGAAGACAAATCTGTATCCAAAATAAGCATCTATTTCAGTAAAAATAAAGCACTCTTCTTCCATTATGGAAGTGGTCCTCCAAGGAAATGGTTCACATGGTTGTTGAGGCTGACAAATCCTAAGTCTATGATCAGGCATCAGACTGCAGGCTTCTTTTGACTCATGTAGCTTCAGGGCCTGAAGAATCTGAGATCAACTGGTCTGATGGCAGACCACTGACTCAGAAACTGGGAAGGCTGATGAATCTAAGATCAACAGGCCATACAAAAGGTTGCTGACTCCAGTCCCAAAAAATCAGAGGTCAGATGATGAGCTGGAGGCAGGATCCAAAGCAAGAAAAAGTCATCAAGCTTTACCCGAGTATCTGTATATATTGGATGCAGGCTACACCCCCAAAGAAACTCCCTTATAATGGGATGACTCATCACATCAGATCATCTCGTGGAGATGAATGCATTATATCACAAAATGGAGGATAACAGTATCATTATAGAATTGCTAAACTGTATCATTACATAATTGTCAAACACTGAGAATCTTGGCTAGCCACATTTATGCATGATCTTGACTATCATACTTCAATGTTGTTCTTGTGTGCTTTTGAGTTAGTTCTGATTCAAGTGACCCTATATAGGCATTCCAAGAGTGGCTGGTTTGAACTTCCGACCTTGTGGTTATCAGACCAATGTTTATTCACTCCAGCACTCTTATATCACCCTAGTAGTGGTAGTGTCATGCTCAAGTCTCTATTCCAAAAAGTGATTAAATTCAAGTGATGTATTAAATTGGTAATTTGCAATTCTGTTATTAAGACTAGAAAACCCACTAGAATGGGAAGAATCTTAGGGAAGAATAATTTGCAGATGTATGGGTAAATTTGGAGTCCTGGTGTGGCACTGTAGGATAAAGCACTGGATTGCAAGGTCAATTTGAGCAGCAAAGTTGGTGGTTCAAACCCACCAGCTGTTCCTTGGAAACCCTATACAGGATCTCTATGAGTCAGAACTTCCTCAATAGCACTTAACAACAACAACAACATGAATTGGAACTGACTCAACAACACTTAACAACAACAGAAATGGGTAAATTTATGTTTCTGTTTGTTCTGTGTTAGTTATTTCAGCTCAACCAATAAAGACATTTTCAATGACATATTAAGATATGAGCAAAAAAGTGAAAAATAGCTACTTACCCACAACGTGTTCCATTTGTCACATTCTGGTTGAGAGAGCTGTTAGTCCATACTATGGTGTTGTTTATACATTCTTTTCCAGGAATACTGAGCTCCTGCAATTCGTTGTCAAAGTCAATAAAAACATCTGTCATTGTGCCAAAAATGAGTATCATGACTGGCTGGGCCACTCCATGGAGAAATGCACATAAGCTTCCCACAAACATCAGCCAAATGTCAGTTGATGAAGAAAATCGAAACTTGAAAAACAAGGGTTCAAAGGTCATCTCTGGGTAAAAAGCAGGAAAGGTAGGACTGTTTCATTTTAGTTACTAGAGTTTTTAAGTAGTTTCCAACATCAAATTTTATGGGAATCATCTTGATTAAATAGTAGAGTTCAGCCTAATGTGATTGAAGTTTACTTTAAATCAATTATCTAAAACACTAAACTCCTAAACTATGAAAACCAGTGACCGTTAGAATCTATTTCACTTCATGGTGACCACATGTGTGTCAGAATAGGACTGTGTTTCCTATGTTTTTTTCAGTGACTGATTTTTTGGAAGTAGGCTGCCACACCTTTCTTCTGAGGCCTCTCTGGGTCTACTCAAACTCCAAACCTTTCAGTGAGCAGCTAAGTGCATTAACCAATTGTACCACCCAGGGACTCCCTTCCATTACTAGTTTGTGCTAGTTCTTTTCTAGTCTCTGAGATTATTCTCTTTACCTCATGTACTAAATTTAGTTCTTAGCTATTCATTTACAACTTGTTGTTGTTGTTGTTAGGTGCCCTCGAGTCAGTTCCAGCTCATAGTGACCCTATGCACAGCAGAACACAACACTGTCTTGTCCTGCACCAGCCTCACAATTGTTGGTACAATTTGAGCCCATTGCTGCTGCCCATGTGTCAGTTCATCTCATTGGGGTCTTCCTCTTTTTCTCCATCTCTCCACTTTACCATGCATGATATCTTTCTTCAGGGACTGGTCCCTCCTGATAACTTGTCCAAAGCATTTACAACTTAGTGGGGAAATAATCACTGTCACAATGCTACTGCCAAATGGATATGTGGATATGTCAACAATAAATCGGATTCACAGAACTGAATGTCTCTGTGCCAGAATAACTTCACCCTCTTTGTGAAGCTAAATTTTGGGAAAGTATCTATATTGTAGAATTTTGAAAACCTTTTCAGAAGAATCAACACACTGTCAGGATTACTGTTACAATTTTACTCATTAAAATGATTAATTAGTGATTGTTTTCCAAGACAGTTTTCTGATCTACCATGTAGGATTTGTATGAATAATCAGCAATGTAGTTGTAATCATTATTCAGCAAGCTATCACATAAGCAAAGATTATGGCTGAAAAAGATATGACAAGTCACTATGAGTAAAGATTTAACACTTCCTTCATGGTCTGAACAAATCACAGTCATCATAAATCAGCACTTTATAGCTAGCATACCCAGGACAGTTTTATTACCAATTGAAAGAAGCCAACTTGAATTCTGTCACCTTTCTTCTCATCTTGTAACCTGAAGAGAAAAACAAGATATGATGATAGTCCTTTCTAAAATAATAAATTCTCACTAGGTGGCAATTTTATAGGTCAATCTTTAGAATGGATAAAGCTCCCACATGTTGAGAAATTCTGGTCAAGTCAGGTATCTTAAAAGCAAAATATTTTCTCTTCTAGATTGACCTGTCCAAGCAAGGCATACAACAAATTATGGATAACATTGCAAAGAATAGGGATTCCAGATACATTCACTTAATTGTGCTCATTCTGAGCCTGTACATAGAACAACAAAATCGTTTGAACAGAACAAAGAAATACAGTATGATTTAAAATCGGAAAAGGTGTGTGTCAGAGTTGTATCCTTTTATCATACTTATTCAATCTGCATGTTGAGCAAATAATCCAGGAAACTGGACTATATGAAGAAGAAGGCAGCATCCTGATTGGAAGAAGACTCATTAACCAATCTACCATATATAGATGATGCAACCTTGCTTTCTGAAAATGAAGAGCACTTGAAGCACTTAATGATGAAGATCAAAGAATGCAGTCTTCAGTATGGATTGCAAGAAAGAAATCAAATAAAACAAAAATTCTCATAACTAGACCATTAAGCAATATCATGATAAATGGAGAAAAGATTGAAGTTGTCAAGGGCTTCATTTTACTTGGACTCATAATCAATGTCCGTGGGAACAGCAGTCAAGAAATCCAACAACGTATTCTATTGGGAAAATCTGATGTAAAATTAGACCACTTTTGTTGTTGTTGTTAAGTGCCGTCGAGTCGGTTCCGACCCATAGCGACCCTGTACAGGGTTTCCGAGGGTGTAAATCTTTACAGGAGTAGAAAGCCTCATCTTTCTCCCGCGGAGCGGCTGGTAGTTTCGAACCGCTGACCTTAAGGTTCGCAGCCCGATTCGTAACCACTACGCTACCAGAGCTCCTTTAGGTGTTAAAATTCAGAGATGTAACTTTGAAGTCTAAGGTGCACTTGACTCAAGCCATAGTATTTTCAACTGTCTCATTTGAATGCAAAATCTGGGCAATGAAAAAGGAAAACCCAGGAAGAATTGATGGCTTTGGATTATTATGGTGTTGGCAAAGGTTACTGAATATACATTATGGACTGCCAAAGAATGAACAAATCTGTCTTGAAAGAAGTACAGTCAAAATGTTCCTTACAAGTGAGGATGGTAAGATTTAGTCTCACATGCTTTGGATATGTTATCAAGAGGTATCCGACTCCACGGCACATAACAACAACAACAATCAGTGCCTGGAGAAGGACCTCATGCTCTGTAAAGCAATTGTTGTTGTTGTTATGGGCTGCTGTGTCAATTCCGACTAGTGAAGTTGAACCGCTGACCTTGTGGTTCAAACAGAACTTGCAGTCCAGCACATTAACCCATAGCGCCACACCAGGACTCTTGGTAAAGTAGTAGGTTGGCAAAGAAAGGAAGACCCTCAGTGAGACAGATGACATAGCAGTCGCAACAATGACCTCAAACATAACCATGATTTTGAGGATGTTGATGGTGTGAGACCAGGCAGTGTTTCACTCTGTTGTACATAGGGTTGCTGTGAATAGGAACCAACTCAATAGCACCTAACAAAAACAATTGGAGAAAGTCATGGTTCATTGGCAGAAATTTTTTTTTAATGTTTTATTGTGAATTATGTGATAGTTTACATAGGAGAACATTAGCTTTACATTCATCCTATCGTATATCGTTTCATCGCCATGGTTACAATCCCCTCCATGCATCATCAACCAACCAAAGGGTATACCCTGCAAGCCTGCATCCTGGTTGTCAGCACACAGCCCCTCTCCCTCTCTGGGTCTAGAGTCCCTGGCCGCTCTATCTCTCCACGTCATCTTCTCTGCCTCCATCTCCGGCATCACTGCTTCACTGGGTAGGGTCCCACTCTCCACTCTTCACCCTTGATGGTCCTAGGGACCTCTGCTTCATTGACAGAATTTTTGCCTTTCATGCAAGAGATCTGGGTTCAATTCCTAACCAATGTTCCTTTTGCACAGCCACCTCCCAACCTTCAGTGAAGACTTATGTGTTGATGTCAGGTGAGTAGATCTCAGCAGAGCTGACTAAGACTAAAACTATCAGCTTCTGAAAATCAGCCAGTGAAAGCCCTATAGATTACAATGGTCAGCCCCATAACTGATTATGAATGGCAAGTGATCAGATATTAATCTGATCCATTGTGCAGGAGTCCGGGCTGACCAGAGGGCAGCTAACAACAGAGATTGCCACGTACCTATAGCTCACGTTCAGGAAAGGTTTAGTGAGAGTTTTCTGAGAGAATGTGAAGAATGCTTTATACCCCCAGTACTAACAAATAATCATCTGACTTCAACCAAGATCTCCAATCTATTTGTTCTTAAATTTCCTTTAAATTGAAGTGGTTGGACTAACTGATTTTGAAGCTTCCTTTTCGCTCTTAAAATATTTTATAATTATACTAAACTGTTTTGATATGATGAAAATTTGAAAACTCTCATCCTCCCATAGAATCATGTTACTTCCATTATTTCTTATTCATTCCATTTCTCAGAAGGTTTCTGTTTAACCCCTTCTTGACCTGCTCAATTCCAGATGACTTCACGTGAGTCATCCCCTCTGTGGCCACACCCTGGACCTACCTCACCAGGAACTATCTGTGCATTTTATTTGCTCACTTCCTCCCTCCTTCACTTATTCATTTGCTTCTATTGAGTCCTGGTGTGGCCCTGTGGGTTAATGTGCCAGACTGTAAAGCCATTTGAACTCCAAGGTCAGCAGTTCAAGCTTACCAGCTGCTCCTTGTAAACACTATACAGGGTCAGAACCAATTCTACAGCACTTAACAACAGCAGTTGACACATGCAATCCCTTAAACACTTTATTACGTATAAACCCACCAAGATTTGTCTACCTCCCCTTCCATCCCAGGCTCCGCTGCCTAGCATTCAGGCCCATTAGACTCAATTCTTTTCTCCATATCCATCCACGAAAATGCCAACTCTGCATCCATTCACCTATTTCTACCCCCTTCCTTCTCTAGCTTTGTTGCTGAGACCACTGGAGAAAATCTCTCCGCTATGTCTGTCCAATGCTAATTGCCCCTTTGAACTCAAAGTAGAATCCTTACTAAAACATCCAGGGCCTCTTCAGTCTGACCCAGTTAACTCTCTGACCTCATCTTCAACTCCTCTGCTCCTTGTTCTCACTACTCCATCACCTGGCCTCTTTGTTGTTCTTTGTCTTTGTCAAATTTGTTCCTACCTCTAGGTTTTTGCACTTGCTATTTCCTCTCCTTGGATGTGTGGAGGCTCTGTGGGATAAGCGCTGGACTGAAAATCACAAAGTTGGTGGTTCGAGCTCACCAGCTGCACCGTGGGAGAAAAATGAGGCTTTTGGCTCTTACAAAGATTTGAAGCTTCGGCAGCCCTATACAAGGTCGCTATGAATCGGAACCAACCCAAAGGCACTTAAAAAAAAAAAAAGAACGCAATTCCCTCTCCCCAGAATGATCTTTCTTCAAATACCCGAGGGCCAGCTCCTTCCCTTCCTTCAGACACAAGTCATCTTCTCAGTGGAGTCCTCCCTGGCCAAAATCTCTAAAATGTCAACACCTACCATCACCATTTCATTTACATTTTCATGTTTACTTTTCCTTCTTGGAAGAAAGCCCTAAAGATCTACTTCTATAAGATTTCAGCCACTAAAAAACCTTTCAAGTATGTGAAATCTCCTTGAATAAGAATCAACTCAATAGGAGGCAATGAGTTTACCATACAATACATTTGCTGCTGAGTCAACCCTGACTCAGAGGAACCTTATAGGACATAGTAGAGCTGCTCTGGAGATTGTCTAAGGCTGTAAATCTTTATGGACGCAGACTGCCACATATTTTTCCATGGAATGCCTAATGGGCTCGAACCACCAAACTCCATTAGCAGCTGAATGCTTAACCACTGTACCACCAGAGCTCCTGGATTTGCCATATTTGTTTGTGGTGTTTATTATGTCTCCCTTACTGAAAAGGAGGCCTGGTGGCACTTTGAGTTAGGCACTGGGCTACTAACTGCAAGGTTGGTGGTTCATACCCACCAGCTGCTTGGTAAAAGAAAGATGAATCTGTCTGTCCCCATAAAGGTTGCTATGGGTTGGAATGGTATTGGGTTTACTTTATTTGGCTCTACTAAAATGTAAACTCCTGAAAGGCAAAGATTTTTGCCAGTTTTGTTCTCTTGTATATGCTCAGCACCTATAACAGTGTTTGACACCTAGAAGGCATTCAGTTGGGGTCTGGTGATGTAGGATAAGCACTGAAATACTAAACACGAGATTTGCAGTTTGAACTCTTCAGCCTCTACTCAGAAACCCTATACAAAGTTGCTATGAGTGAGAATCGACTCATGGAATTTAACAACAACAACAGCAGACATTCAAGTAGCATTTATGAACAGAATGAATGGATGGCAGCGGGATCTCCAGTCCTAGCTCAACACTCTTCGCAATACTTTGTTACTCCACAGATTGCACCCATTCCCTTAGCAGCTTTGTCCAACTTGCACAGTGATCCTCTTATTCTGTGACTGCATCTACCAGGAAATATTCATCTACTTTAAAAACAAAAGACATTCAACCTCCTGCTCATCCTCTAATTGTTATTCATCTGCATCCACACCCCATTTCAACTCTTTCCCTCCTAAACCCAAATTGACCCTACACCAACTAATCCAAAACTGTCCTCACCACACCTATCTCCTCCCTCTTCCATGAACTGTTTATATTTTAATTACCTTTAACTCCTCCCTTCCCACCTCTTCCATTTCCAGAATTCATTGCCTCATATCTGTCTTCTAAATTAGATCACATTGAATCTTACCTTCATGTCAAACTGTAATTAACTAACATTTGTTTGTTTTATATCAGAATTGCAAAAAAGAAAAATCTAAAAGTTAAATGTTGTGTTCCTACTATTTGCCTGTGGGAAGAATTTGAGATCTAGGGCCTCCTCTGTGCCCACGAGATCATACTTGTCCACTTTCCTTCTGTCTAATTGGTGGTCTTGTGCTGTGGAGTTAGTTTCAACTCACAGCGACCCTGCATAGGGTTTCCAAGGCTGCAAATCTTTACAGGAGCAGAAAGTATCATCATTCTCCCATGGAGCGGTTGGTAGATTCAAACTGCTGACTTTGCAGTTCGCAGCCCAACTTGTAACTCACTACACTACCTGGACTCCTTTAAGATGACAATTTTTTTGTGTGCCTAGATGTCCAGGGGAAATCCAAAGCTAATATAGAAGGGATAGGCCCAAGGATTTTTTCAATCAAATTATAGTCCTGTGTTAAAGAAGAAAAGAGTGAATTATATGGGTCTTTATTTTATGGAGTGTGAAATGTACATGAAAATATTGTCTTTGCTCTGTGTCTTTTTACAAGAAGATTATGCAGTTATTCTAGACAAGCTGCTGCGTTGTTGGAATACTTAGTCTCTTACCTTGATTTTTTATCGTTGTTATCTGTCAAAATAGAAGCAATGCAGAAGGCAGTTAATAATAACAAAATGCAACATGATAATTAATACTATTACTCTTCAAAAACAGTCCTACAAAATACATAATATTCATGGAACATTGCAAAATGATTATTTGCTTTTTCTCTTCTTTTGGTGCTTCTCTCTCGGTATCTCTGTGTATTCCAGAAGATACACTTTAAGATTCATGTCTGCTAGACTGCCAGTCTAAACTTGAGGGGTCAACTTTATTACTGGACTTTGCTCCAAAGCAAAGCCAAACTCACTGACATCATGTTGATTCCACTTTATAGGTTTCTGAGGCTGTAAATCTTCATGGGAGCAGAAAGCCTCATTTTTCTCCTGCGGAGCAGCTGGTGGGTTTGAACAACTGGCCTTGTGATTACTCGTTGCTGCTGTTGTTTAGTGCTGTCAAGTCGGTTCTGACTCATAGCTACCCTGTATAGGGTTTCTGAGGGTTGGTTGGTGGGTTTGGACTGCCAACCTTGAGGTTAGCAGTCCAATGCTTATCCTACGGCATCCCCAGGACTTTGTTCCAGGACATGAAATATTTGTACCATCTGATTACTAGATGGTGTCCAATAGTTCTTAGCTAAAGAAACCTGATTTTTTTAAATTATAAAATAACCAGATATTTATTGCCTTGTCCTTTAAAAGCATCAGTATTTATCAATTTAAAATATAGACCACAGATTAGTTAACAGGGCAAAATACCCCACTGACAATTCCATACCAGCAGAGGCTATACATTTAGTCACATAGGCTCATCCCCAGTGCAGGTTAGAGCAGAGGTAGAGGTAGGAGATGGAAGTCATGGGTAAAGGCAGCCCCTGGGAAAAGACCCATAAGGTGCCTGCATCATCCATCATCATGGGCAACCCTTCCTGGTTCCCTTGCCCTGGCATTGTCAGCTACAGTGTGAGGTAAGAATAAAGGGGCATTGTAGAGCAGATGGAGTACCTGGGTGGTACAAACGGTTAGCACACTTGGCTATTAACCAAAAGGTTGGTGGTTTGAGTTTATACAGAGGTGCCTCGGAAGAATAATCTGGTGATCTACTTCCCCAAAACAATCCACTAAAAACCCTAGGGAGCACAGTTCTACTCTGATACATGTAGGGTTTCCAGAATCACATTAAGAATGACTGACATTTTATAGTACAGATAGAGGTCAGTATCTTGAGCTTTGGAAATCAAACAAACTGGACTTCACTTTTAGTCATGTGACCTTGACCAAGTTTTGTTTTTTTTTTGTTGTTGTTGTTGTTGTTTTAACATATCTAAACCTCAGTTCCTTCATATGTAAAATATACAATCATAGGATTAGAAAATAATAAGAGTTTAGAATCATCTGTACTTTCTACATGCCAACTACTAATGTCATGGCCTCCCTTCCATGTTGACTCATTCTAGCCAGCAGAGCTTTTGTGCTCTTGGGAGACGCTGACTCATAAATGATGCCCCTGTTACTATTCTGATCAATAACCACAACCGATGACTAAAGCCTATATTACTAGCCAGTTCAGGAACAACCCTACTCCCCACAGGAGTGAAATGTATTTAGACTTAGACTCAGTTTTCACTCATCCACCTTACCTAGTACTTTCAGACATTGCATTACTTAGGTTCTAGGAACAGTGACACAGTTGTGTGTAAGAATCACACCCATATTGTTGCCTACAATTTGAAACTTTACTATCCCAGCCTACTTCTGTTTTCTCTTCTCTTTGTACAAGAGACAATTAGAGGAAAAGACCACTTACATGACCCATCTGACTCGAAGGCATAATTCTCGTCTCCAAGTTTCTTCACACTGCGGAGAATTACCGAGTCAGACATAGCAACCACCCTATAAAAGAAAAGAAGCACCGCATTTATTGACTCTTCAATCAAAGTATCCAAAGGTAACAATTTGATTCAAGAAATAACCTTCACCAATCAAGCTCAGACAAAAGAGGATTTTTAACTGATTAATTTGTCCATGAAAGAGCCTAGTTATCAGAAAATATAAATCCAAACCACTGATAGTAGTTTTTCTCTGGTTGCTTGATGGATTTTTTTTTTATTTTTTTTTTTGTTTCTGCTTCTCTGTGCTTTATTGTTCATTTATTTACTGGATGAATAGAGAAGAAACATGAAGTGCATAGTGACTAGCTATGTCATGTAGCTAAGAACTGGCACCCAACGGCAGCCTTCAGTGCTCCATAGTAAATATAAACTCATGGTCCAGGATATGGTAAATTCAGCTGAGACCAAGGGAATTAGGGAGAGACGTTTTCTAAATAGAGTAGTCTTATTCAGAGGAGTTCTGGTGTGGCACTGGGGGTTAATGTGCCACACTACAGAGCCGTTTGAACTGCAAGGTTGGTGGTTCAAGATCACCAGCTGCTCCTTGGAAACCCTATACAGGGTCGCTATGGGTCAGAACCGACTCGACGGCACTTCACAACAACAACAATTCTCAGTAGAAAAAAAAATAAGTCTGTAAAGAGTGGAGGACTGCAATTCTAGCACAGAGTTTATTAACTTCATTAACTTCTCCTTCAAACACAGGTACAATAGATAAAATATATAATTTTAAAAAGGGAAAGAAAGGAAACAAAAAGATATAAACAGACTGAAGTAAATAAAAGTTAACAGCTCCATAATCCAGAAAAGGAAGAATGCCCTGAGTCAGCTCCTGGTGTTTTGGGTGGGAAGCAGATAAAGAGTATAAGAGTTCAGCATCTAAGAACACCAGTGCTCTGCATCAAATAAGGGACTAGAGACCACCTTAGACTTAGGGCCTCTTACACCGAGAGTTCCGTGGAAAGGACTAATGTCTATCATTACCTGGGGTTCTTTTCATGGTGACCTGCAGGCTCAGGGAGGTTATATACAGAGAAGATCTAGAGAGTGAATATAGATATGCATCACTTAATATTCACCTTATATGCTGTGGATGTTGGGCAAATGCCAAATTAAAATCTGTGGGGCCCACTTCTAGTCATCCTTTTCACAGTAGCAGTCCCTGCAGCTGAAGCTACTAAAGCAACAACTGGAAAGCATAGCAAGTGTCCCCAGCCCTGCCCACTGTTCCTCCAGCTTGAGTAGCAGGAAAAACCTGGACCACAGCCACCAGCCTGTCCAGCGGACAAAGTTCACCAGCCCATATCTGAAGCCATGTCTTCTGTCTCACATGTCTATAGCCTGTCTATGGTTCATCAAGGCTACAGCCTTGGTTTGGGGGGTCTTAAACTATTAGAATGGTTACGAATCAGGCTGAGAACTGCAAGGTCAGCAGTCCGAAACTACCAGCTGCTCTGCGGGGGAAAGATGAGGCTTTCTGC
>NW_006408617.1:10799738-10801423 GCF_000296735.1 Chrysochloris asiatica
GTAGTGTAGTGTAGTGTAGTGTAGGATACTGTAGTATAATAAGAGTGTGGGTAGTTCTAGAGGTTTTTAGTTGTCTGCTAACCTAAAGTTTGGCAGTTTGCATCCACCCAGTCACTCTGCACAAAAAGACCTGGCAAACTGCTTGGGTAGAGATCACAGCCAAGAAAACCCGATGAGCAGTTCTATTCTGTAACACACAGGGGCACCATGAGTCAGAATCAGCTTGATAGCAACAGTTTAAAAAATATATATATGTATTTTGGGTCCTAATGAGCTCTGGTAGTGTAGCGGTTACGAATCAAACTGCGAACCTCAAGGTCAGCAGTTCGAAACTACCAGCTGTTCCATGGGAGAAAGACGTGGCTTTCTGCTCCCGTAAAGTTTCACAGCCTAGGAAACCCTGTACAGGATCGCTATGAGTTGGAACCGACTCCACGGCACATAACCACCACCACCATACTATAAAACTAAGGCAGAATAAAAGGCTTCTAAACTCATACACTTAACAACAACAACAAACTCATGTAACTGTAATCCCAGAAGAATAGAGTGGAAGACAATAGAAATATAGTCATTAAAGAGGAATGCTGACAATCTTCCAGAAGCAAAGATTTAATTTCTCCAATTAGCAGTAGACTTCAAGAGCTGACCAGGATAAACAAAAATGGGTTAAAAATGCTGAAATAGCATTTTTACTATACTAGCTCTGGTAGCGTAGTGGTTACGAATCGGGCTGCGAACCGTAAGGTCAGCGGTTCGAAACTACCAGCTGCTCCGCGGGAGAAAGATGAGGCTCTCTACTCCCTTAAAGATTTACACCCTCGGAAACCCTGTACAGGGTCGCTATGGGTCGGAACCGACTCGACGGCACTTAACAACAACAACATCAACAGTACTAGTTACTTGTGCTGTCGAGTCGAGTCAGTTCCAACTCTTAAATGAATAGATACATTTCTAATAACATTTATTGAATAATTCTTTTTTTTTTTTTTCTCATTGATTTGTGGTGTCACCTTGTGGTAAATGAGTAATGGTCAAGTTTTGTAAACATGCCAGATGTAAGTGAAAAAAAAAATGCAATTCTTCGTTTTGTAGATTCTATGTGTAGGTATTAAAGTTATTAAATTTATTTGCAAAACTTCCATATGTCCTAACTGTCTACTAGGAATAGCATCTGGGTAATACACATATTTCCTTTCCTCTTTCCTAAATTTTAATATGATGGTGGTGGAAATGTATGGTGGAGTCAGTTCCAAGTCATACCCTCCTGTATAGAGTTTCCAAGACTGTAAATCTTTATGGGAGCAGAAAACCTCATGTTTTCCCCTCGGAGCAGCCATTAGATTTGATCTGCTTATTATATATATATATCTGTATATATACCTTAAAATCTATGTTGGGCATAGGATTGTTATGAATCAGATTCCTACCAGAGACCATACACAGAGATCAATTATAAACATACTGAAGACCAAATATTACAACCAAAACTTAAAAACTCTTAAAATACAAGAATATACTTTTATGAACATGAGGAAAAGAAAGGATTTCTAATTAAAGGCAAAAAAACAAAAAACAAAAAAACACAAACCATTAATAAAGTATAAAAACTTGTATAGAGTAAAATTAATCAACATCTAGTGATAGTTGGAGTCCTGGTGTGGCTCTGTGAATTAATGTGCTGG
>NW_006408617.1:10805238-10813129 GCF_000296735.1 Chrysochloris asiatica
TTTCTCCCACGGTGCAGCTGGTGAGCTCGAACCACCAACTTTGTGATTTTCAGTCCAGCGCTTATCCCACAGAGCCTCCACACATCCAAGGAGAGGAAATAGCAAGTGCAAAAACCTAGAGGTAGGAACAAATTTGACAAAGACAAAGAACAACAAAGAGGCCAGGTGATGGAGTAGTGAGAACAAGGAGCAGAGGAGTTGAAGATGAGGTCAGAGAGTTAACTGGGTCAGACTGAAGAGGCCCTGGATGTTTTAGTAAGGATTCTACTTTGAGTCCAAAGGGGCAGTTAGCATTGGACAGACATGTTGTTGTTGTTGTTGTTATGTGCCATAGAGTCCGTTCCGACTCATAGCGACTCTGTATAGAGTTTCCAAGTCTGTAAATCTTTAGGGGAACAGAAAGCCTCCTCTTTCTCCCATGGAACAGCTGGTAGTTTTGAACTGCTGACCCTGAGGATAGCAGCCTGATTTGTAACCACTACACTACCAGAGCTCCTTTTGTGATAGGATAATACGCATATTATGCAGGATAATATGCGTATTATCCTATCACAAACAGTGTCTTATTTCACAATAGATCTGGATATGATGCCATTTCTCTTCACTTCGTTGTTTTGAGCATAGTTAACCATGTGATTGTCAGATTCAAAATGGCCAATACCAGTCTATTTCAGCTTACTGATGCCTAGGATATCGAGTGTATGTGTTCCATTTAATTTTTGACAACTTCCTACTTTCCTTAATTTATACTTCATACATTCTGTGTTCCAATTATCAATGGATGTTAGCTGCTGTTTCTCTTCATTTTGACTTGTACCCCTTCAGCAAATGAAGGTCCTGAAAGCTTTACTCCATTTCAGTCATTATGGTCAACTCTACTTTGAGGAGGCAGCTCTTCGTCAGTAGTATTTTCAGTGCCTTCCAACCTGAGCGGCTCATTTTCTGACACTATATCTAACAATATTCTGATGCTCTTCAGGATGTTACAATATTCATTATTTTGGTGCTGACAGTGTTCCACTGCTATTCATAAGGTTTTCGGTGACTAAATATTCAGAAATAATCCATCTCTTCTTCCTCAACTAAAATCTGTACACCATGAGCGACCCTGCTGGTACTTAAAATACCGTTGGCATCTTTCCAGAGTCATAGCAACATGCAAGTCATCACAGTTCAACAAACTGACAGATGAGGGATGGGTCTTCTTCTAATCGTTTCAAGAGAAAAATTATCAACAAATCTAATTTTCTTCTCCTGCCCCTCAACAATTAGGTTTCACTTGCTTGCATTTTGTTTGTTTCTGGACATCCTTACAAACTATTTTTGTGATCTATATTTTGCTATTAAAAAATAGCATTCCCAAAGATAAAAATTCAAGCACCACGTCAGTTTCTATCCCCATAACATTGTCAATACCCTTCAGTCAAAGACAGATGTAGTTGAGCAAATTAAGGTTATTACTCATTGCAAGAGTGAATGCTTAATTGCCTTGAAAAATAATGAGCTTCAGAAAGAGCATGTTAAAAAGAACCTGTTACATAATTTGAGCTTTTGGTGGTTGCTTTGGAAGAAGGTATATGGAAATGGCAGTTAAGTAATTAAGGAGCCCTGGTAGCATAGTGGTTGTGAGTCAGGCTGCTAACCTCCAAGTTAGCAGTTTGAAACTAACAGCTGTTTTGCAGGAGAAAGGTGAGGCTTTTAGCTCCCATAAAGATTTATAGCCTTGCAAACTCATTACAAGGTCGCTTTTAATCGGACCTGACTCCATGGCACATAGCCACCACCACCTTATGGAAATGGAGGGGTTGCTCTCGATAAGATGCAGTCAGAAAGTGTGCAGAAATGTATGATTGGGTAAAGAAGTAGTAGTCATTCATTTAGGAAGAGAGGGAGATGTTTGGATCAAATGACCTTGTTTTTGTCTGTGCTTAGACAAATAGGAAATGGTCTTCCTTTGTCTCATGTTATCACGTCTCAGAATATCTTTATCTAAGTTCTTCTGCCACTTTGTCATACTGTGGTGGCTTGTGTATTGTTGTGATGCTGGAAGCTATGCCAGCAGTATTTTAAGCACCAGCCGGGTCACCCCTGGTGGACAGGTTTTAGCAGTGCTTCTAGACTCAGGTAGACTAGAGAGAAGGAGACGCAGACCACTTCTGAATCGCTAGCCACCAAAAAAGCCTTATGAAGAGCAGCCAAGCACTAATATAGTATCAAATGTGAGCACTTCAGGATGGAAGGCACTCAGAATGCAAATGGGGAAGGGCTAGCTCCTCAAAATAGAGTTGACCTTAATGAAGTGAATGGAGCAAAGTTTTTAGAACCTTCATTTGCTGATGTGGTGCAAGCCAAAATGAGAAAAAATAGCTGCAGACAGCCATTAATTATTGGAATGTGAAATGTACAAAGCATGAATCTAGGAAAAATGAAAGTTGTCAAAATGAAATGGAATGCATAAAGATCAATATTACTAGGTGCTATAGAATAAGCACTGGGTTGCTAACCACAAGGTTGGCGGCTCAAACCCACCAGCTGCCCCACAGAAACCCTATACAGGGTGGCTATGAGTCAGAACTGACTTGACAGCACTTAACACCAAGTTCTGCATTCTGAAATTGGTCAAACAGGCATTCAAGGTGTGTTGATAATTGCTGGTGTTTGGAATGTGAAAGTTGGAAACAAAAAGGAAGGACTGATAGTTGGAAAATATGGCTTTGGTGATAAAAATGATTCTAGAAAGTACATAATAAATTTTAGCAATGACTTATTCAATGCAAATACCTTTATTCAATAACATAAAAGGCAACTATAAATGTGGTCCTCACCAGATGAAATACACAGTAATTAAATTGACTACATTTGTGGGAAAAGACAATAGAGAAGCTCAATATTAGCAGCAAAAACAAGGTCAGAGGTCAACTATAGACTACACCATCAATTGCTGAATATGAAGAAAATTAAAACAAAGTCCACAAGGGTGTCAAAATATGACCTTGAATATACTCCACCTGAATTTAGCAACCTTCTCAAGAACAAATTTTATGCAATAGATACTAATTACTGAAGACCAGAAGAGTTGTGGATGATATCAAGAACACCATCCATGAAGAAACCAAGAGATCATTAACAAGACAATAAAAATGGAAAAGACCAAAATGGATTTTAGAAGAGACTCTGAATTGTACTCTTGAGCATAGAGAAGCTGAAGGAGCTGGAAAACCTGATCATATAAAAGAACTGAACAGAAAATTTCAAAGGGAAACTCCGGAAGACAAAGCAAAGTGTTATAATGAAATGTGAAAAGACCTGGAGTTAAAAAACCAAAAGGGAAGACTACATTCAGCATTTCTATAGCTTTAAGACTGAAAAAAAATTCAAGCCTCAAGTTGAAATATTGAAGGATTCTATGAACAAAATATTGAATGAAGCTGGAAGCATCAAAAGAAAAGAGAAGGAATATACAGAGTTACTTTACCAAAAAGGATTGTTTGATGTTCAGCCATTTCAAAGGTAGCATATGATCAAGAACCAATGGTACTAAAGAAAGAAGTTAAAGCTGTATTTGAAAAACAAGGCTACAGGAATTAACAGAATGCACATTGAAATGCTTCGACAAACTGAAGCTGTGCTGGAGGCCCTTGTTTATGTAATCCAAGATTTGGAAGACAGCTACCTAGACAACCAATTGGAAGGGATTCATACTTGTTCCCATATCAAAGAAAGGATAGCCCAATGGAATGTGGAAACCATTAAACAGTATCATTAATATCACACGCCAGTAAAATTTTGCTGAAATCAAATGACATATTGCATTAGGCAAATCTGCTGCAAAAGCCCTCTGCAAACTGTTAAAGAGCAAGTATATCAATTTGAGGACTAAGAACCAAGCCATGAGGTTTTCAATCACTTCATATGCATGTGAAAGTTGGACACTGGATAAGGAAGATCACAGAGTAATCTAAACATTTCATTGTGGTGTTGGCGAAGAATGTTGAAAGTACCATAGACTGCAAAAAGAAAATCAGTCTTGGAAGAAGTACAGCCAGAATGTTCCTTAAAAGCAAGAATGGTAAGCCTTCATCTCTTATACTTTGGACATCTTGTTATGAGGGACAAGTCCCTGGAAAAGTGGAGAGTCAGAGAAAAAGAGGAAGACCCCCAACTAGACAGATTGGCACCACAGTAACAACACTAGGCTTAAACATGTCAATCATTTAATGATGGCTCGGGACCAGGCAGTATTTTATTTTGTTGTACATGAGTTGCTATGAGTTGGTACAGAGTCAACAGCACCTAACGACAAGAAGAAGGGTGGTGTTCTCTGAGACTGTTTATATATAATAAGAAAATAGCATGGCTTAGCTGTGAGGGCCAGCACAGCTGCCAAATGTCAGCACTGTTTCTTTTCGTTTGTTTTCTTTCTCAGCATCAGGGCTATCGCTCTGAATTGTAGTCCATTGTTACCTTTTGACATACTAAGGAACTATCCTTCAAAAGATTGCTCCTTGGTACGTTAAAAAGGAACAGTGCTCAGTCAGAAATGGAAGCTACTTCCCTTTTCTCAGGGCTGGTCAGAAAATTACAATGATGGCTTTGGAAGGCCATTGTGTTGGAGATATTAATGACTTGTGTTGTTGTTTTTGTTAAGTGCTGTCGAGTTGATTCCGACCCATAACCATCCCCATACAGGGTTTCCAAGGAGCAACTGGTGAGCTTGAACCACCAACCTTGCAGTTCAAACAACTTTGCAATCGGATGCATTAGCCCACAGCGCCACACCACACCAGGACTGTTGTTGTTATTGTTGTGAAGTGCCGTTGAGTCAGTTCCGACCCATAGCGATCCTGAATAGCGTTTCCAAGGAGCAGCTGGTGAGTTTGAACCGCTGACCTTGCAGTTCAAACGGCTTTGCCGTGTGGCACATTAACACACAGCACCACACCAGGATTTGTAGTTGTTGTTGTTATGTGCCATGGAGTTGGTTCCGACTCAGAGGCTGTACAGGGTTTCAGAGGCTGTAAATCTTTACGGGAGCAGAAAACTTCATCTTTCTCCCGCGGAACAGCTGGTAGTTTCGAACTGATGATCCTGAGGTTAGCAGCCCGATTCGCAACCACTACGCCACCAAATCTCCTTATAAACCAGGACTAGGCACCCACAAAAACAGTAGCAATATTATAATTAATGTTTGAAAACATACAATGAGATACCAACAATACTGGAAAGAAAAGATGAAGACCTTGCTCGTGATATTTTGCAATGAAGATGCCATTTCCAAAATTGTGTGCTCTCAGAATTGCCTCTCATTACTATTAATTTAGGATAAAACTCTTATATGTATTACATATAATGCTTTTCTGGCTGGTTGATGCCATTTGATTAGACAAAATATAGACATTCACATAGCAGATGCTAGAGAATATCTCTGAGACTCCAAAACTACAGTGGCAATCTTGTTTTCAGTAATAAATAGATTTGTTCTATAGTGGGTTATGGGAGTCCTGGTGTGGTACTAGAGGATAATGCACTGGAGCACAAGGTCACTTTGAACTGCAAGGTTGGAGGTTCAAACTCACCAGCCAGTCCTCAGAAACCCTGCACATGGTCGCTATGAGTTAGAACCATCTTGATGTCACTTGACAACAACAACAGTGTGTTAAAGACTCCCTGGTAGTGTAGTGGTTATGAGCTGAGCTTCTAACCACAATGTCAGCAGTTCAAATCTACCATTGACTCTGTGGGAGACAAATGAGATTCCGCTTCTGTAAAGATTTACAGCCTCGGAAACCCTTTACAGAGTTGCTATGGGTCAAAACCAACTCGACAGCACATAACCAACAGCACAACCATAGTGTCTTGAGAGTGTGTCTCCTGTTTTGGTACTGTCTATGATTTAATTTGTCACATTATTTTCCCCTATCAATATAAGCAGATATAATGTAATCAAATTTTACTTTCTCAGTTATTGTCTAGAACCTATTATTAGCACCTGAACTAACAATTTCATTTTGAGCTTCCTAAAACATGTGAAAAAGTATTGAAGTTTCATGTTTTACAGAAAACTTTCATTAGGGTTCCTTGATGATTTCTAAGGGGCATTTGTGGATCAGTGGTAGAATTCTCACCTTCTATGGGAGATTTCCAGATGGGGCATCTCATGGGCAGTGATTTCCCATCTCTCAGTGGAAGTTGGTATGCTGGCATAATGCTGAACAGGTTTCAGCTGAACTTCCAGACTAAGAGGACTAAAAGAAAAGCCTGGCTCTCTCATTGCACAGTAGGTGCTAGCGGCTTCCTCCTTCCTTTCTTGGACTCAGCGGCAGTCAGCCCTTGTGCTGAGCCGCAAGGAATCACCTCCTGGAGAGCCAAGTAGGATCTGGAAAAGGGTCACCACTTCATGAACATTCACCGCTGTTGAATGTGTGGATGTTTGAAGCCGACCGCCCTGGAAATCTCTTCATTGGAGGGCTCAATACAGAAACCGAGAAAGCAAGTGTTTGGCAAATATGGATGAATTGTCGAAGTACTCTTGATGAAAGACCATGAAACCAACAAATCAAGAGGATTTGTTGTCATCACCTTTGAAAGCCCAGCAGATGCCAAAGATGCAGCCAGAGATATGAATGGAAACTCTTTGGATGGGAAAGCTATCAAGGTGGAACAAGCCACTAAACCAAGATTTGTAAGTAGCAGGCATTGACCCCCACCACCTCCAAGAAGCAGAGGCCCACCAAGAGGCCTTAAAAGTGGAAGAGGAGGCAGTGGAGGAACCAGGGTACCCCTTCACGTGGGAACGCATGGATCATGGTAGCTATTCCATGAATTTTAACATGAGTTTTTCCAGGGAACCACTTTCAGTAAAAAGAAGACCACCATGATGAAGGGTTGTCCCCCTCCTAAAAGATCAGTCCTTTCAGGACCAGTTCACAGTAGCAGTGGAATGGGAGGCAGAGCCCCTCTATCACGTGGAAGAGATAGTTATGGAGGACCACCAAGAAGGGAACCCTTGCCTTCTTGTACAGATGTGTACCTGTCACCAAGAGATTATGCCTATTCCACTAAAGACAGCTATTCAAGCAGAGATTACCCAAATTCTTATGATACAAGAGATTATGCACCACCACCAAGAGATTATACTTACCGTGATTATGGTCATTCCAGTTCACGTGATGACTATCCATCCAGAGGCTATAGTGATAGAGATGGCTATGGTCATGATCGTGACTATTCAGACCATCCAAGTGGAGGCTCCTACAGAGATTCCTATGAGAGCTCTGGTAACTCACGCAGTGCTCCACCTACACTAGGGCCCCGCCATCTTATGGTGGAAGCAGTCGCTATGATGATTACAGCAGCTCACGAGATGGATATGTTGACACAGTTACTCAAGCAGCCAAAGTGATCTCTACTCAAGTGGTCATGATCAGGTTGGCAGACAAGAAAGAGGGTTTCACCCATCTATGGTAAGGTGTCACCCTCCTCCAGGTGATTCCTGCAGCAGTTCAAGCCGCTAAGAGGTGGTGGCCGTGGGGGGAAGCCAATCTGATAGAGGGGGAGGCAGAAGCAGATACTAAAAACAAACAAAACTTTGGACCAAAATCCCTGTTCAAGGAAACAAACAAAAAGTGGAACCTATTCTGTCATAACTACCCAAGGACTCTTAATAGGAAAAGTTGTGTTACTTTTTAAAAATTTCCTGTTAAGTACACCTTCATAATTTTTATGTTTCTTGTGAGGGAAAAGTAAAACCTATTTAATTTTGTTTGATTTTATGACATTGCTTTCAATAAGCAAATGTTAAATGTGTAAGACTTGACTTGTGTACTAGTGTTGTAATTCTCTTAAGTGTCCCTGAAGGCCACTTTCTACTTAATTCTTCCCAGTAAATGAG
>NW_006408617.1:10813288-10821483 GCF_000296735.1 Chrysochloris asiatica
CTAGATGTTAAAAGGGTGGTTGGGTGTGTTACTCTTATGATTTCAGTGTGATTTCAAACTGAAATCTCAGTGTTCTCAGTGTGCCAAACCTGACATTGATGCTTAAGTAAGGAAAGTGCTATTCACCCAATAAACCCAAAACCCAAAAGGATAATGCTAGCCATATATTGCCTTTCTGACATTTCTTTGGGATTCTGCAAGAGCCTCTCCTTTCCCTCCCCCCCATTAAGACCATTTAAGTATGTGTTAAATAACTTGTTTTTGTCATTGTTGTTTTTAAGTGCCATCGAGTCAGTTCTGACCCATGGTAACCTTGTATAGGGTTCCCGAGGAGTGGCTGGTGAGCTTGAACCGCCAACCTTGCAGTTCAAAAGGCTTTGCAGTCTGGTGCATTAACTCACAGCGCCACACCAGAATGCCGTTAAACAACTACAGCATACTAAATAAAAGGTTTAGCCAAACCCTCCCTACCCCCCCCCCAAAAAAAAGAAATCAAGTAACAGAACTACCTAATGAAAACCCTAGAGTTCACACTGCTCTGATCCCGTTGTACATGGGATCCTCATAAACTGGAGGCTGACTCATAGCAGCTAACAACAAATGAGTTACACTAGCAAAATGTGGCTCTAACTTTTCACACTGGATTTTTATATATTAAGTACCTGTTTTAATCTCCCAAAGTTCTCTTTGAGGACAGACTGAGAATTTTCAGAGTCTTCAAGGAGAATCTAAGGAGTTCAAAAAGGAAGCTGAGATATGAAAGCCCTGTTGGCAAACTTTGGCCATCTAATCTTGGAATCCCCTAAGAATAATCAGTTGCACTCTTCAACACCAGCGTTCCTTTCTGCAAAACAATATGTAGGCTATACCCTGCCTACTACATGTGTTTCTGTCTAATTAGCCAGGGTTGAAGTGTTCTTTTCATTTGATAAAATGTGTAAGTTGATATCTTATCTACACAGAAACCCACATCAGAAGACAGTCTCCTGATCACTACTGGTAGACGCATGAAAGGTTTTTCTACCTTAGAACATTAGCACCAATATTCTGGAAGTCCGCAGCTGGGATGGAGGGAAAGGAGAGAGGGCAGCACCTAGATGAGTCACCGCAGAGAACCTGGGACACTGAGATCTCAGTGCCACGAAAGCCTGAGGCTGTTGAAATGGGGCAGTGTTTTGTAAGCCATCTAAGAAGCAAACACGATTTCCCAAAGTACAAAATGTCAGCACCCAGCCGCAGCCATTACAGTCTGCGGGGAGCACCAGATGAATGAACTGAGTGACCTTCTCCAAAGGCTGAAATCAACACTAGCAACTGACTAATGAACACTAACTTCAGGAAAACTGAATACAAGAAAGACAGGTTGGGGTGAGCTGTGATCCTCCCAGGCTGGCGACACTACTCCAATCTTAGCATTCCCTGGATTTGTATTTTTGCAAATAAAGTTATTTTCTCTTCTTTTTTCTTTTTAAAAGATATATTCCCTGTGGTCTGGTGCTCTTAATAGTTTCTTCCAGAGATGTTTTATGAATATTATTCTGTGTATTACTATTGGAACACAATCATACATATTTGGTTATGTATTGTTGATGCCTACTTTCACACAAAGACCTACAGCCCTCAAAGTCTAGAATATTTATTCTCTGACCCTTTACCAAAAAAATATGCTGACCATAGTACTATGAGGTCAGATCAGGAGAGCTTAAAGTTCAAGGAGAAATCACCGAGGATCGGATTTAACCAATTTAAAAATCATATTAAACACCTACCCTCCAACCAGACATGGTCCTTATCCTCCTGGAGCTTATACTGTGGCTGAGAAGACAAGTGGCACACAAGTTACAAACAAGATGACTGTGAAGAACGAGGAAGCCTGCAAATCTCCTGGACCCTCAAGCAGAGGACCTGCCCTTGTCTCAAAAGAAGGGCAAGCATATTTAGCATATGACCTTGAAGATGAGGGCAAATTAGTCAAGGGAAGAGTATTCCATGCAGAAATCCCTTCTGAGGGAGCTTTCATAAAGGAAGCTAGCAGACAGGGAGATGAGGAGAAACATGCAGGAAGAGCATGCACTGTGGGGCTCTGTCTGGAAGGCTACCAGAAGCTGAAATAGACAATGAAGGATCTTCCCCTAGAGGTGCCAGAGAGTTATGGACCTACAGATGCCCTGGATTTGATCTACTCACCTCCAGAACTCTGAGACAATAGATTTCTGTTCTTTCAGGCCACCATTTTATGGTATTCTGCATGACACTCCTTAGTACATAGGACACTAAGACAGTATGTGAATTATAGCTCAAGTCCTGGTATGGTGCTTCAAGATAATGTGCTGGACACAAGGTCAGCGGTTCAAACTTACCAGCCGCTCCTTGGAAACTCTATACAGGATGGCTACCAGTCAGAACTGATTCCAAGGCACTTAACAACACCAACAATGCTGTTTCTAAAAAAATGAGGAATTGTTTTCCTAAATGATTTCCTAGTCACCTCTATCATTCATCAGCAAATGTTTGTTGTAATTACTTTGGTACTGGGGAAGCATGCATTATTCAAGGGACTTACAATATAATGAAGGAGCTCTGGTAGCGTAGTGGTTACGAATCAGGATGTTAACCTCAGGGTTAGCAGTTCGAAACTACCAGCTGTTCCACGGGAGAAAGATGAGCCTTTCTGCTCCCGTAAAGATTTACAGCCTCGGAAACTCTGTGCAGGGTCGCTGTGAGTTGGAACCAACTCCACAGCACATAACAACAACAATTTAATGGGGAAGGGGCATGCAAACAATAATTCCTAAGCAGTGAAATGGATGCTTCAAACAGAGAAAATGACAGGGTTTTAGAGAGCACACAGTAGAGACGGTAATTAGGGTGGTCCTGGATGATGTTGGGGATGGGAGGGGGAAGGATATACTTTGCTTACTGCAAATGTGTACTCCATGGCATACATACAAAAATTAACCTCTATGTAAAGGCCTGTAAATAGGGTCAGGGAGCACGGTGACTCCAGACAATAAGCACTGGGCTACAAACACAAGGTCCACAGTTGGAGCCCACCAAGCACTCCTCTGGAGAAAGATGAGGCTTTCTGCTCTCATGAAGACTTTAAAAAGCGTTGGAAACTCTACACAAGGTTAACTATGAGTCAGAACAACAACAGAGTCAAAGGAGCCGTGGGAGCGTAGTGGACTACGAGTCGGGCTGCTAACTGCAAGGTCAGTAGTGTGAATCTACCAGTCACTCCTCTGGAGAAAGATGAGACTTTCTGCTCCCATAAAAATGGGTCAGAACCGACTCAGTGGCACACAACCACCACCACCACCAAATAGGGTCAGCCAAAACAAAGGAAGCACTAAGTTCGATGGACTGACACAATAGCTTTAACAATGTGACCAAACATACCAGTAATGGTGACCAGGCAATGTTTTATTTGATTATGTATCAGGTCGCCATGAGTCACAGCCAATTCATTGGCAGCTAGCAATGACAACAAATATTAAAAGTTCAGTAATAACAAATACCTTAAAATGACAACAAATACCTTAAAAGTTTAGTAATAACATCTATTGGGTCCTAATATTAAAGAATGTTAGGTACTGCCATTATAATTTGTCTCTATTATATGAAGACAATTCTTTCATTTCCTGAAAACGTTTAGAAATACAGAATTTTATTCCAGTCCTAAATGTGAATAATATTTTATCTACGTGCCCAAGTCTTCATCAGCGTGATTTCTACTGGCTAGGAAATTGTAAAAACCTAAAATTAGATTCTAGAAGCCAACTTGTTCCCTCTCAGCATGGATTCAGGGCTCATATTTTTTAGTATCGATACTATCGAAAACTGAGAGAATGAGGAAAGGAGTTTTGAGTTAAAAAATAAAAATAACATTAGCCTACTTCTGAATTAAACCAACACCAGCCTTCTGGAGTAGGATTCATGATTAATAGCACAGAATTGGGCTTTCATTAAATCACTAAAAAAAGAAATTAACTAGCATTTTTATTTTTGTAGATTATTCAACCCATGCCTCACACACCTATGTAAAACACACACACATATACACACACATTAATCTTAAGAGAATTAATGAATAAATGCAGCATGACCATAAATGAGACCGTAACTTATTGTGAAATTATCCATTCATTCTGCAAGCTTATATATAAGCACTAGTATTATTTATCACATGACAAGTGGGCAGCCTTTAATAAATCAGAAACACAAGCCCACACCAAGTGAGACTTAAAGGGAAAGTCCTTGCAGAACATAGTCCTCCAATGCTGTAGACAGCATAAGTCACTTACCTGTGAACATGAACTTGAGGAAGCCAAAGGAAACAATGAACTCCACTGTAGAGAGTCAGAGTGTTTTACAACCTCTTCCACCTCCAGTTTTCATCATTGTCAAACTTTGAACATAATTCAAGCTTTTTCAAGAACATTATTTGCTTAAGGGTCAATGCCCGGGAAGTCAGCCCAAGCACAGTTCAGTGACGTCTGAGGAAATGTTGAACATACACGAAGCAATAACCCCAAACACAGAGAACTTGGAAAACCGTCTGAGGGGTCAACAGGCTTTGAAAAGTGCTGTTCACCTTGGAAGGAGGGGGAGAGTTGAGTGTGGGGAGGGAGGTGTGCAAGAGCACTGTCATTCCAGCTGTTATGCCTAGATGTATTTTCTACAAGACTGTCCTTTGAGAAGTTACTAAAACACATAACAGACCTTAAGTTTTCCCCCGTGATTGAAACGAATACTCTCAAAATGTCCTTGGGATGCAAACCCCTGTTGTTCCTGGCCCAGCCTAGAGTTTCCTGGAGACAGACAACCTAAGAGAACTCCTGAAGCAGCCTTTGGTGCACAGATGACCCTTGCACTCTAGCCTGAACAGTCAATACCTTAGGCTCTGCCCATCAGGTGAAGTTCTGTGTAAGTACAGATAAAACCCTTTTTTTTTTTTTTTTTTTTTTTAAAAAAAAGGTTCATATTAACAAGAAGTCAAGTCAAACACAGATATCACATATCTCCAATGTGATAAACACGCTGATTCCTCTTCCTTCTTATTTTCAATACCTCCATTTTCCTCAAAACACCTTTAAATCTCTGTCTGTCTGTGTGAGCCTCTTCTTTTCTGTCTGCACCTCCAGATAGCCTTCAGTGTTGAACAACAGCAGTCAATATTGGCCAAGTCCTTGTTGGGTGCCTGGTCCAATTTTGCTTGTTACGCTCTCATGTGGTCTTCTCAATAACCCTAACAGTTAGTCCCTCTTTGTCTGTCTTCACCTACCTAAGGAACCTGGCCCGCCACTGTTTGCCAACAGTCAGCCAAACATTGCTCTCACCTCTGGATCAAATCAATTAAACAAAGAATCCCTTCTCTCAGGCATCTTTTGGATGGTGGGACGGGGATAGACCATGTGAGTGAAACACCATTTGTCAGAGGGTACTAAGTACTATGGAGAAAAGCATTGTGGGAAGTGGGTATGATAGAGAAGGTAGAGTGTGAGTGTGCAGATGTGTGTAAGGGCTGTTGCCATTTTAGATAAGGTGGTTGGAGAAGGACTCACTGAGAAGGTGACATATGAGGAATGACCTGAGGGACATGAGGATGTGAGTAGCAGACAGTGTAAAACTTGAACTTCTAGGAGCTGGGCAGGGCTAGTTTACAATCAGAAGGATAGTAGGAGGTGGCTTAAGCAGTAAGTCCTGCACATTTACACCAACCACAACCTCTTTTTCTTTGTTATAACCCCCCTGAAAACCTATCCTGTTGGATCAGTCTAGCTGACTTCACTCTGAAAAGTTCACTTAAAGATTCTAAAAGAACTTCATCAGCCTCATTTTGTCTGGTAAAAAAAAAAAAAAAAGTCCCCATTATGCTAAATAAGGTATCAACAATCCTGAATATAAGCCCTGTCCAAAGATGCCCAGAAAACATTTGCCCTAGTGGTGTTAAGAGATGATTCAATATTCGTGTGAGAGGACAACACCATGAGCAAATACCCTAAGCATTTCTTCTGCTTTCTTGTATTATTCTGTGACTCTCCCCACACCTACGTCAACAGATAAGTATGTTGTTGTTGCTAAGTTCTGTTGAGTTAGTTACGACCCACAGCAACCTTGTATAGGGTTTCCAAGTCTGTGAATCTTTGAAGGAACAGAAAGCCTCTTCTGTCTCCTTTGGCACAGCTGGTGCTGACCTTGTGGTTCACAGTCCAGTGCTTATCCTATGTTGTTGTTGTTGTTAAGTACTGTGGAATTGGTTCCAACTCATAGTGACCCTGCACAGGGTTTCCAAGGCTCTAAATCTTAAAGGAGCAGAAAGCCTCATCTTTCTCCCACGGAACAGCTGGTAGTTTCGAACTGCCGACCTTGAGGTTCACAGCCCGATTTGTAACCACTACGCTACCAGAGCTCCTTGCTTATCCTGTAGAGCAGTTTAAGTATGAAGCATCTTTATGTGAGAGAAAAGTAGTTATTGCAGAACTAGAGAACAAAGTTATAAACATATTAGCTTTTGGATGTCAAAAGCCAAGGTTGAAGTATAATACTAAAAACTTTTCCCACTCCAGATTGCATTAAAACTCTCAGGGCTGGGAGATTGGGGTCAAGAAGGCAGCAACAGAGTGTGACAAGTGTTGGTTTTTGAGAAGGATCTCTGCACGACACCTCCCTTAGAATCAAGTGAAGTCTCATTGAGGAGAAGGAATAATGGGATAGTAGAGAAGACTTTGGAGATCTTCAGAAAAAGATGGCTTGAAGCAGGGCCTCTGAGTTGGCTAATAGCTGCTCAAAAGAGGAGCCAATTTCCCCATCCCCAAGAGATGTACTGATGTTAGCCTACAGAGGGAGCCACACACTCTCAGGAGCAGAGGTTGAACTGCAGAGAGCAGCAAGGATTATACAACCAAAACATAAAAACCAAGAAATGCTAAAGGCCATATCCACATATATGGAGGACAAAACTCAGCCTTACAAGGAATCAAAGAAAAGCAAATTAAAGTAATATTGAAATACTATATTTTTGCTAATGAAATTTAAAAGATAAACACTGACAGTATTAAATGATAATAAAAAGAAGTGTATGATATAAACTTATTAAGTAGAAAAAAAAATCATTAGGTGGCCAAATAGTATAGACAAGCAAAAAGCATGTAGTATGATGTGATATATATTTACAAAATTATATGTGTATAAATATATATTTTTAAATAATAACAGTAATTGTTAGGATGTTATATTAGTTTTCTTTTAGTTTAATCGCAGAGTTTCATTTTCTTCTCTGCACTATATTTTTTGTAGTTTATTAGAAGTTAATTCATTAAGTCAACAACTACATACTGGCTTCATGCGACTTCTAGGCACTTTGCTAGAGTGTTGCTTATTTTAAAAGAAAAGGGACAGTAAGAAAAGTATATCATTTTTCACTTACCAACTTGAAAAAGATCTCCATAGAAATTTTAGAAAATGCTATGAAGAAGTTCATGGCGAACAACATGTGTACACACTTGTAGGTGAATTTAAATTGTTCCCATCTTTGGGTACTAGGGTTTGTTTGTTTGTTTGTTTGTTTGTTTTTTGTTTGTTTTTTTTTTTAGTTTAATTTGACACTTTACATCAAAGTCTTACAAAATGTATAAAATTGCATGTTGTAATTTACCCATGAATAACAAGAAGTTCTTTGGCGTTTATCTCCAAAGGGATGATCAGAAATCTATACAAACTAATTTATTATGGTATCAAAAAATTTCCCTCTATTGTCCAACAGTAGAAACTGTTGTTGTTAAGTGCTGTTGAGTGGGTTCCGACTAATAGCGAGCTTGTGTAGGGTTTCTGAGGCTGTAAATCTTTGCGGAAGCAGTAAGTCTCATTTTTATCCCTTGGTTCTGCTGGTGGGCTCAAACCATGGACCTTGTGGTTCACAGTCCAGTGCTTGTCCAATGGAGCCATTGCCTTCCCAATAGATGGGAGGTTCATACATTGCTGAACCATCATATCATATAACAATAGTCCTTAAGATGATATTTTAGCAGATTGTTTTTTGATATGGGAAAGTATTCACGTTATAATGTGTGAAACAGAGTTCCAAAACTTTTTAATGAACAGGTGATTCACGTATATACAAACACAACACTAGATATGACCATTAAGCACACAAAAAGATATCTAATGTCACTAGTAAAATACACTATGATATA
>NW_006408617.1:10821753-10824884 GCF_000296735.1 Chrysochloris asiatica
GTCCTATAAATTGTATGGAGTCCTGGTGTCACTCTGTAGTCACTGATTACTCCTCAGAAACCCTATCCAGGATTTCTATCAGGTAGAACCAACTCAATGACACTTAACAACAACATAAATTCTTTATAATAAGAATGGACTATTTTACAAATACAAAAATATCAAAAAGAATAAAGTGTATGATAAAGTAATGAGTAGGTGAGTGTGTAATAAAAGTATATCAATACTTTGTTCTTAATCTATCTAGGATTCTGGGGGTTCACGAAATGTCAGTTGTGGCGAAATCATTGTTTTTCTGACCCAAAGATTCTGACATCTGCAGAAAAGAGGGGGCTTTTACCTATCCACAAAGACAAGGTTTCTGTGGATGGGAAGCCTTTATCTGCATAGCTATATTGGTGTATTCCATTGAAGAACAGCCTTATGTTGTAGCACTTGAAACTCCAGCGTAGGAACGTAACTCCATCCTATCCCAAACCTCTGCCCCTGTGTTACCCCTCCTCAAAACTGTCTTTAATAGAAATAGTCCTCAAAATAGAAATCAACAACAAGAAAGTCCAAAGCAATAAAGTCGAATACATGGAAACTGAACAACACCCTGCTGAAAAGCAACTGGGTAAAAGAAGAAATAGAAATAGTCCTCGAGGTCACCTTTAGCTTGGTGCTCAATTCCTGGAGCTCCTCTAAGTCCCATTTGTTTGCAATGGAAACAAAACACTTCATGATGGTCTACAAACCGTATTTCCTTAAAGTTGGCTTGGCGGGGGGGAGGGGGAGGGCAGGAAAGTAGTGAGCTGAATAACCTCAACATATTTTTAGATGATTTCTGTTTGCCCTGTAGAATTAACACCACCAAATAAAAACTGTTTAATCGCAAAGTTAGCAAAATTTGCTTTACAATTATCTAGATGAAATATATTCATCTCCACAGTGATTTATATTCTTCAGCACTAAGTACTTTTTCAGAATTTCTATTTTTATTTCCATCTCTAATGAGGAAACCAGTTCAAAAACGTAGCCTCATTCATGGGAGATTTTGTCTCATGTTTTTTAGTTTAGCAGTTTTTGCCTTTCTCTGACCATTGTGCGTGAAGTTATAAAAATTGTGAGAGGACATCAGTTTTTGGAAAAGGGAGAAATATAGGTGCAAAAAGAGAGAAGAGGGAAAATAGGAAATATCCTGCTACAGGCCAAAATTCACTGTAAATGGTTGTGCCTGTGGTGTTGGAATTCATTTATCGCTTGAGAGGGATAAGCTCTCCTGAAGTTTTGAATGGAATAGATTTCCAAGTATCTGGTATTCTAGGACTCCTCCCTTCTTAAAGTGACTTATCAGCCTTGGAAATTCTTCCTCTGCTGGGTTGGAAAAGGAGGTGGTGAGGAGGTGGTAAGAAGGAGGTGGTTGTTAATAGTCAAGCATAGGTCACAGTGATCTGTGCCAAGTGTTTATAAATGACATTTGGGTGGTGTCTACTACTCCCTAGCTTAAAGCAAGGCAATTCATTCTTTATACAGCATACCTTGGTAATAAGGAACCAGTTTCACCAAATTAGACAAACGTGCTTTTGAACAGCAACCCAATAGCCTCATAAAATCAAGACCCAGTTCTTTATCCAAACTTTAGTCCAAGTGGAGACTGTTGTTGTCGTTGTTTTTATGTGCCGTGGAGTCACTTCCGACTCATAGCAACCCTGGACTGTAAATCTTTCTGGGAGCAGAAAGCCTCATCTTTCTCCCATGGAACAGCTGGTAGTTTCGAACTGCTGACCCTGAAGTTAGCAGCCCAATTCATAACCACTACGCTACCAGAACTCCATCTGTATTCACATTTGAGATAATCCCAAGTGGAGATTGGGAACCAAATACATTTAGCTTTAAGGGAAAAAGAAGAAAGAGAAGGCAGATCATTATTGCTATGTTGTAAATAGCTCTTCAAAACTCCCCAGAGCTCTCCACTCTATCTCTGGATAAGTCTGTACTTGAAGAGCACTGCTCTCAAGGAGCAAACCACCTAGACCCAACTCACTCAGTCATTGCTTCAGACCAACACTTGTCTGATGATACATTCAAGAACGTCACAATTTTAAATCACAATGATTCAGAGTGTCTGATTACCTGAACCCTAGTCATGAGTACCAGCTGTGACCCAATAGAGAACAAAAGAAAGGAGCTACAGCCAAGTTCAAGTTGCAACTGACTCTGATAGAAAAGTCTAGGTGACAATAATAACTGTAGGGACCGTCCCCCCAGGTTGGGCCAGGGGTTTCAACAGACTCCATGTCAGAGTTCACATTTCTCCCTCCTCGGATGCAGCTAAGCATTCTTACCTTTAGACCTCAATCCACCGCACACTCGACTGACCACATTCTCAGGTGATCATTTCAGTACCTTCCACATTGCCACTCATGGAAATCTCTAGTGCTTTCTACTTTGTACCATTGTATGTCTTTGTCTTTAACATCATCTTTTATCTTTATCTTTGTCAATGTGTGTGTGTGTGAGAGAGACATTAAGTATTCCATACAGTGTCGCCTACTTGCTAGAATTCATTTATAACCTCAAAATCAATATTTCAAAGCTTTCACAGTAATTTGCAGACATGTACGTACAGAGTAGTGAAAAAACATAAGTTGTTCAATGTCCAACTTTTCCCAGCTTGAAGGCAGAAATAAGCTGCTTCCATATTCACATTTGAGATGATCTTGTAGAATCAAGTGCAAATAAATAGATAGATAGTAATCAAGCTGAAGCAATGCATCATATTGTAAGTTACAAGAATTCCCTCAAAGACCTCAGGAAATTCATTTGTTTCTTTGCCACACAATGCTTACCAAATATAACTCTCATAACAATATCCTCATCAATAACACAGTTGTATTTGCCAGTCTTCCGGCTAGTGCTTTCTATATATTAACTTATATGAATCGGGCTGCGAACCTCAGGGTCAGCAGTTCGAAACTACAGCTGTTCCATGGGAGGAAGATGAGGCTTTCTGCTCCTGTAAAGATTTACCACCTCGGAAACCCTACACAGGGTCACTAAGAGTCGGAACCGGCTGCAGGCACATAACAACAACAAACAAAATGTTAGAATTTGTCTTACCAGTTTATTATAGAACTGACATTCAGAGA
>NW_006408617.1:10825839-10827700 GCF_000296735.1 Chrysochloris asiatica
CACTTAACAACAACAAAACAACCCATCCATACTGGGGTATTCTGTCATGTGGAGATGAATATATACCAGCTGATAAATTCCATAAGTTGTGCCGTTGCTTTCCAGAAGTGTACAGTCAGACATGCATACACACACAGTGTTATACATTTTGAAGACTTTATCATAGAGAATTCAGAGCCTGGCACAAGAAATTAAGGAAAGGAAAGAAGGAAGAAGCATCCCAAAATAAGTGACTCTTGAGTGAGTCACCTCAAGTCTTAATTCCAGTGACTTCTCGTGACTTCTCTGAATGATCCCCCACCTCAGTGACTACTGGCTTCCCTCTCCTTCCTCATCCTGAATTCCTGATGTGTCATTGCCAATTTAACACTGCCACTGTTAAAGTGGTAAGTTTTTGTCTCCTGTACCTCTGCTTCCTGGGTCCTTTTCTAAGAATCAGTCTTATATTGATACTTTCTGCAGGTACAAAGTACCTAGGATTAATTTTGATGTCACCTACTGCATTCTAAAAATTTTTTTAATTGCATTTGAAGTGTTTATTTTATTCTAGGAATAAAATTCAGAGCAATGGTGAGTTTGCACACCCTTTCTCATAATTTCCAGCAGTGCTTCCCAGTCATCTGCTTCAAATCTCTAAGTTCTTAAACTCCTTCCATCTTTTAACCCAGATAAATCACTTCCTCTTTTCTTAACACTTCCCCTGGAGTCATCATTCTTATTTGCCTTGCCAGGTTCTGTCGCTGTGCTTCTTGACACAGATGTTGGATTTCATCTTAGCCTCTGTGTGTCCTTTGCTCTCATTTTTATTTCTTTCACATCATCATAACATTTTAAATCCCTCTTAAAAACATACGGTCCTTTGAACTTCATCAAAAAGCCAATGAGTTTAACTTCTCTCTTTCTTTATTGGTAATTCCTAGTACATCATGAGACTAAAGTAGAAGCGTCCCATGTGTCCTTGGTTCATCCTGGCATTCTGTTCTTCCACCCTAAAGTATAACCTTTGGCCAAAGCAGACTAAGTACTGAAAAGTGGGCAGATGCCTAGTTAGGGGCAGCCAAAAAAAATACATGCTTGCTATCCCTTGGGTCAAGTCCTGGTATGGCACTGTGGGATAAAGCACTAGACCACAAGGTCAGTCTGAACCACATGGTCGGTGGTTCAAACTCACCAGCTGCTCCTTGGAAACCTTACACAGGGTCACTATGTGTTCGAATCAACTCGACAGCACTTAACAACAAGAATCTCTTGAGTAGGATCAGAATGAATCTACTTTTCCTCCTTGATCCACTTGTTATTTTATTTATTTATTCAGCAAATATTTATTGTCCTTTACACTTACAGTGTAAAAGCTAGGTGTAAAGGTGAACCAGTAATAAATAAATAATCTCAAAAATAGTCATAGCAATGAAGATAAAGGTTGTAAAAGCTGTTAAGGAAAAGTTCATGAGGTATGGGAAAGCAGAGAGCTGGGTAGAGAAAACAAGAACAATAGAAAAAAATTTGGTATTAAAAGAGTGAAAAAACACTCCATAGAATGTGAGAAAATATTTGCATTTAACCTATAGCATAAGCAGTCAGGATTGGCGCTGTGGGCTAATGTGTCAGACTGCAAAGTCATTTGAAAGGCAAGGTCATGGTTCAAGCTCACCAGTTGTTTCTTGGAAACCCTACACAGGGTTGCTATGGGTCGGAATCAACTCGACAGAACTTAACAACAACAACAACAATAAGGGTCTAGTACCCAGAATGGTGTGGTGCTGTGGGTTAATGCGCCAGACTGCAAAGTCGTTTCAACTGCAAGATCAGCAGTTCAAGCTAACCAGTCACTCCTCAGAAACCCTATACAGAGTCGCTATGG
>NW_006408617.1:10829010-10829637 GCF_000296735.1 Chrysochloris asiatica
ACCACTTCATTGCTGTTTTTTCCTCACTTCCCCTTATCGGTGTTGAGCATGGTCACCAATCAGAGCGTGTATTCCCATTGAGTCTTAGTCTTGGAAGGGGGTTTGCTAAAAGTGTATTTTAAAAACTCAATTTACAAATGGGCAAAGGACTTGAATAGACATTTCTACAAATAAGACATATAAATGGCCAAGAAACACAGAAGTAAAGGCTCAATATCATTAATTATTGTTGTTGTTAAGTGCCGTCGAGTTAATTCCAACCCATAGCAATCCTGTATAGGTTTCCCAAGGAGCAGCTGGTAAGCGTGAACCACCGACCTTGCAGTTCAAACGACTTTGCAGTCAGACACATTAGCCCACAGAGCCACACCAGGACTCATCATTAATTATTAGAGAAATACAAATGAAAATCCAGTGAGATGCCAATTAACAACCCCTAAAATGGTCCTTAAGGAGCTCTGGTAGCATAGTGGTTCCAAATCAGGTTGCGAATTGCAAGGTCAGCAGTTCGAAACTACCAGCTGTTCCACGGGGAAAAGATGAGGCTTTCTGCTCCCGTAAAGATTTACAGCCTCGGAAACCCTGTTCAGGGTCGCTATGAGTTGGAACCGACTCCACGGCACATAA
>NW_006408617.1:10831067-10831817 GCF_000296735.1 Chrysochloris asiatica
CATCTAAGTGAACGGAGAGTCCTTCCAACGTAAATGTATATATGCTTTATCCAATTGGCAAACATCATTTTTTAGGTTGATCACTTCTATTGGTTCAACAATGACTAGACATGAATCAAACAGCTGAAAAGAAAGAAGACAGGTGTATGAAAATGATGAAAGAGATTATAAATGATATAAAATGGAAACCGAATAAGCTCATCTGTTGTAAGGCTTTCTGATGAAGAAATAAACCCAGTAAAAGTCAGTAATCAAATAAATTAACTTCCTAAGTTGAAATAAAAATGTATAAAGATTGAAAGGCAATTAAAACAGAATGTTACCTGGAACTCCAGTAGTGTAGTGGGTTACGCATCAGGCTGTTAACCTCAAGTTTAGCAGTTCGAAGTTACCAGCCACTCCACAAAAGAGGCTTTCTGCTTCAAAAGATCTACAGCCTTGGAAAGCCTATCCAGGGTCACCATAAGTAGGAACCAACTCCATGGCACACCATCACCACCACTTGGTTGTTGCTGTTAGGTGCCATCAAGCTGATTCTGATTCAGAGTGACCTCAGTAGGACACAGTAGAACTGCCCCATAGGGTTTCCTAGGCTCCTGGCATGACACTGTAGGATATGCATTGAACTGATAACCACAAGGTCAGTGGTTCATACTCACCAGCCACTCCTCAGAGACCTTATACAGGGTCTCTGTGAGTCAGAATCCATTTGATGGCACCTAAAAGGTGGAGGGTCAGAGTAAAAGAGGA
>NW_006408617.1:10832027-10839021 GCF_000296735.1 Chrysochloris asiatica
CCTGTATAGTGTTTCTGAGGGGCAGCTGGTGGTTTGAACTGCCAACCTGTATGGTTGTTATTATTATTAAGTAAGTACTGTTGAGTTGGTTCAACTCATACCAATCCTGTATAGGGTTTCCAAGGCTGAAAATCTTGGTGGGAACAGAAAGCTTCATCTTCCTCCCAAGGAACGATGGGTGTCCTTGAACCAGTGACCTTGAGGTTCGCAGTCCAGTGCTTCCTACAGAGTCACTACACTTCTACCTGATTAGTCCCTGGGTTAGGGGCACCTTCAACTTACAAGGATATAGGGGGAACCAAAAGCATCCAGTCTAGAAAAAAAAAGTTAGCTTTTCAGACTACTGTTGAAATTAATTTATACTTGATTATCTTATACTTGATCTTTTTTTCAAATTGCTGGTCTGTTATGTTGAGGACTTGTTCATAATGAACAAACAGGTTTTCCACTCTTTACAAATGTAGAACACTTTTTTTGGCTAGGAAACTGCTAAATATTTGCTCTTTTGATAATACTCTGGCACATGAACAGAGTTACAGAATAAACTGTGGTCTCAATGGCTAACAGAATTGAGAAATGATACTCTGTATCTTTAAACTCCATAGAAAATTATCTGATAATTTTCATGAAAAAAAAAAAAAACAAAAACACCCACTGGCAGATATAAACAGTTGTCAAGCCTTTTCAGTGTCATGCTGTATCTTAGAATTGCAAATAACCTGATAACTGTGCATAAAAAGAAGTATCTGCTGTCTATCAGTTAGCTTTTAACGTGGGATGATGTATCACTCCAAACCTTTGTGTTCAATAAACCTTGAAAACCTTATGCTGAGTGAATTAAGCCAGGCACAAAAGGCCACATAGTATATATAGAATCAGCAAATTCATAGATAAAGAAAGCACATTAGGGGTTGCCAAAGAAAAGAGGGAAGAAAGAATGGGGAGTTATTGCCTAATAAGCATATGATTTCTGTTTAGATTATTTTTTTTTAAAGCTGTTACATTAGATCGTGATAATGGTTACACAACAATGTGAATATACCTAATATCATTGAATTTCACCCTTTAAAATGGTTTAAATAGTAAATTTTTTGTTATGTGCATTTTACCACAATAATAAAAAAATCAGAACAAACAATAGCAACAAACCCCAAAAGGCATATAAGTGAACGGAGAGTCCTTCCAACGTAAATGTATATATGCAAAGAGTCATTGTTTTATTTGTTCACAGTTCTGAGGCTTGACAATGGTACTGGGCTCAACTGGTTCTGCTGGTCTCACTTGGGGTCACACATGTGGCTGTAGTCATCTGGCAACTCAACTGGGCTGGATAGTCTGTGATGACCTCATGCACATGTTTAGCAGTTAGTTCTGGATGTTGGTTGTGCCTCAAATCTCCAGAAACCTAGCTGAGACTTCTTTATCTGGCAGCAGCACCCCCTAAGGAAAAGGCCCTTTGAACCTTTCAAACCTCTGCTTGTATCATGACAACTGATGTCTTATTGTCAAGAATAGGTCACATGCCCAAACTCTGAATCAATGTGGGCAGAGACTACATGAGAGGTTTGTCTGTTACTGAAACTTCAACCATAGGAATAAGCTTAGATGACACATATTTTAGGAATGTAGTCTAAGATAAATATAACATGCATACAAAAAAAGTCCATTCAAAGATGCTTTTCAAAGCATCATTTATAATGACTTAAAAAAAAAAGAAGAAGAAATCTAAATGCCTAGTTTCAGGAGGTTAGCTAAACAAGACAGTATGATAGAATTCAGTAAAACCACCTCTCTCAACTCACTGAATAAAAGATTACTTATTGGTATTATATAGTGTTCTGAATTAGTTTATGGTGATTTTTTTTCAGAAAGCAGTGTATAACACATAAGATTTAAAAAAAAAAACCATAATATATATATGGATGCACAAGCATATCATACATCACATTAAAAAAAGAAGAAGACCATGATTTTTGGTTAAAAGACATCGGTTCTGAAGTAGAAAGATTAGAGGGTGAGTAACTAGCTCAACTCCTCAACATAAATAAAACGAAAATCCTCATAACTGGACCAGTAAGCAACATCACAATAAATACAGAAAAGATTGAATTTGGCAAGGATTTCATTTTACTTGTATACACAATCAATGCCCATGGAAGCATCAAGCAAGAAGTCAAACAATGTATTTCATTGGACAAATCTTCTGTAAAAGACTTCTTTAAAATGTGAAAAAAGCAAGGATGTCACTTTGAGGCCTAAGGTGACATGCTACTTTCAATGACCTCGTATGCATGTGAAAGTTGGACAATGAATAAGGAAGACCAATGAAGAATTGCATGCCTTCAATTTTCTGTGTTGGCAAAGAATATTGAATATGCCATGGACTCTCAGAAAAACAAACAAATCTGTCTTGGAAGCAGTACAGCCAGAAAACCATCATGAGGATGATGAGACTTCGTTATCAGGAGGAACAAGTCCTCAGAGCAAAGCATGCCTAATAAAGTAGTTGTTGTCTACAGTCTTCCTTGTTCAATGTCCAACTTTCACATGCATATGAGGCTATTGAAAATACCACAACTTGGGTCAGGTGCACCTTAGTCCTCAAACTGACATCTTTGTACTTTAACACTTTGAAGAGATCTTGTACAGCAGATTTGTCTAATACAGTATTCTGGACTGTTGCTTCCATGAGTGTTGATGGTGGATACAAGCAAAATGATAAAGTGGAAAGTCAGTTAAAAAGAGGAAGACCCTCAATGAGATGTTTGATACAGTGACTGCAACTATGGGCTCAAACACAGCAATAATTGCATGGGTGGTTCAGGACCAGGCAATGTTTCCTTCTGTTGTACAGATAGGGTCACTATGAATCTGAACCAACTTGGCAGCACCTAACAATACTAACCAACTATCTGAGTAAATCTGATCAATTTTTTGTACATCTGAGTCTGTTTTCTCAACTTATATGTTAGAGTAGTAACAACTGAATAGAGTTGCTATGATAATTAATTAAGATAGTGCTTGAAGAATATAAAGGCAGACAAAATAATATTTGATAGTATTACTCTGATTTGATCGATGTTTTCTGCCTTGTGTGTTTTTTCCATTTTTCTCTGAAAATCATTAGTTTTAGATAGTAACAAAATTAACTAAAATAAACAGAAAAAAATATTTTTTTGGAATTAGTGAATCAGGGATTTTAGATGATAAAACTATCCTCTAAAAGGAAGGAGCTCTGGTAGCAGTAGTGGTTACGAGTCGGACTGCCAACCGCAGGGTCAGCAGTTCGAAACTACCAGCTGTTCCGTGGGAGAAAGAAGAGGCTTTCTGCTCCCGTAAAGATTTACAGCCTCGGAAACCCTGTACAGGGTCCCTATGAGTCAGAACCAACTCCACGGCACGTAACAACAAAAACAACAAAAGGAAAAGGAAACTGAGCTGGGGGGTAGAAGAATTTGTTTCTTCCAGACATATGCTCTTCAAAAAGCTACCCAAAGTGCTAACTAGTGGCACTGCATGATAACGCACTGGACAGCAAGGTCGGGTTGAACTGCAAGGTCACTGGTTCAAATCCAAGAAGCGTCTTGGAAACCCTATAAGAGCCGCCATGAGTTGGAGATGCCTTGAAGGCACTTAACAACAACAACAATATTTAGCTAATGGATACTTTAAAAAGGTAGATTTGGAGAACCCCCATCAGCCACTGCGAAGCTGCCAACCAGGAAGTACGCTGCTACGTTATAAAGATAAAGCACAAAGGAGATTGCAACATAAGGAAAGCCACTGAAGCTAAGGAAATAAGCGCTGAACCTTTAACCACAGCTCAGCAGTTCAAACTTACCAGCTTTTCCTCAGGAGAAAGGTGAGACTGTCTTGCTCCCTTAAAGATTTACAGCCTCAAAACCTCATGCAGGCGATTCTCTCTGCTCTTCAGTGTTAGCTGTTACTGACGCTGTGTAATTTTTAAATTCCCAGGGTCTAAATTCACTGCCATGTCCTCTGAAGAAGGGAAACTCTTCATGAGAGGTCTCAATTTCAACACCGATAAGCAGGCGTTGGAAGACTATTTCAGCAGCTTCATTCAGGCCTATTTCTGAGCTGGTAGTGGTGAAGGACCGAGAGACTCAGCAATCCTGGGGCTTTGGCTCTATCACCTTTACCAATCCAGAACATGCTTCTGATGCCATGCAAGCCATGAATGGAGAATCTCTAGATGGTCGCCAGATCCGTGTCGATCGTGCAGGCAAATCAGCCCGGGGAACCAGAGGGGGTGCCTTTGGTACTCATGGGCATGGTCGCAGCTACTCTAGAGGAGGTGGGGACCAGGGCCATAGGAGCAGGTATGACAGTCGGCCTGGAGGATATGGATATGGAAGGTCCAGAGACTACAGTGGCAGAAGGCAGGGTGGTTATGACCGCTATTCTAGAGGAAATTACAGAGACAATTACGACAACTGAAATAAGGCATGCACATATAATATACACAAGGAATACAAATTCTTCTTATCCAAGATTGTCCTTCCAGATGGCTGTATTTATAAAAGATCTTCGGAGCTGCACTGAAACATCTTTGTTTTAGTACATCAGCTTCTATTTTTAATTAAGCTCCCAGAGTAGCCTGTTAAAGACCTTTTAGTAAACTCCATGTTTTTTAAACTTTTTTCTCCCATTTGAAGACAAATTCTGTGATGTTTGTAAAGTCTATGTATTTTTCCTTTTACCAGTTTTTTAGTTTGGACACTCAGGATTATCCTGGCAAAAAACTTTGGCCAAGCTGATTTTCATTTTTGTATGTTTTTTTTTTTTTAATTGAATATCTGGGGATATTTTTAATTTTTGTACACGATGTTTGGTTATCATGGTTAGTAAACAATTTCTGAACGTACCTATAGGAAATCTGCATCAAGACTATGATTACACAAGGTTCCGACATTGAGGACACCACCCTGATTATATCTTCTTCTTCTTGTTAAGTGCTGTCAAGTCGATTCCAACCCATAACGACCCTGTAGTATAGGGTTTCCGAGGAGCAGCTGGTGAGTTTGAACCACCCACCCTGCAGTTCAAACGGTTTTGCAGTCTGGCATACTTACCCACAGCGTGTTTGTGAATGTCTTTTTTTTTTTTTTTTTTTAATACGGGAAGAAAAAAATATTCTGTTGTGTATCATGTAGTGTTTAGGATGTCCTTCTTAGAGCCCATTAAAAAAATAAAATCTAAAAAACAAAACTCATACAGGCTATGCATCAGACTTGACTCAGTGGAAATAAGTTTGAGTTTTGAGTTTTGATGGCAGCTCAGGAGTCCTTGAGTACAGCCAGTGATTAAGGCTTGATGGCACCTAACAACAATAAATATGGAGTCCTGGTGTGGCACTGTGGGTTAATACACCCGACTGCAAAGCCATTTGAACTGCAAGGTCGGCAGTTCAAGTTCACTAGCTGCTCCTCGGAAACCCCATACAGGGTCGCTATGGGTAGGAATCAACTCGATGGCACTTAACAACAACAACATATGAAGAAGGGAGTCCTGATGTGGCGCTGTGAGTTAATGCGCTGAACTGCAAAGTTGGTTTGAACCGCAAGGTCGGTGGTTCAAGCTCACCAGCTGCTCCTCATAGGTCGGAACATACTTAATGGCACTTAACAACACCAAAATATTAAAAAGAATGTGGCATCAGGATTTGAGGAAGGCTTATTAACAACTTGAGATATGCATATGATATAACCTTGATAGCTGAAAGCAAAGAGGACTTAAAATATTTAACCGATGAAGATCAAAGACCACCGCTTTAGGTATGGGTTGCACCTCAATGTAAAGAAAACAAATATCTTCACCACTAGAGCAATAAATAACATTATGATAAATGGAGAAAAGATTGAAATTGTCAAAGAATTCATCTTTCTTGGATCTACCATCACCACTCATGGAAGCAACAGTCAAGAATTCAAACAAGTTATTGCATTAGGCAAATTTTCTTCACAAAACCTCTTCAAAGTGTTTAAGAACAAGATGTCAGTTTGAGACTAAAGTGCGCCTGATGCAAGCCATGATATTTCAACAACCTCATAGTCATGTGAAAATTGGACAATGAATAAGGAAGACAGTATAAGATTTAATGCATTTGAGTTATCATGTTGGAGAAAAATATTAAAGGTACCATAGAAGAAACAAATCTGCGTTGGAAGGAGTACAACCAGAATGTTCCTTAGAAGCCAAGAAGGCCAGACTTTGTCTCTCATACTTCGAACATATTATCAGGAGTGACTAGTCCCTGGAGAAGGATATCATGCATTTAGATAGGCACTTGTCTGATTGGTCACATCTATGGCATCTGTGTCAGCAGTGTTCCCTTCTATTGGTGGCAACCCAAGTCTAGATGTGGGTATGTTATCAGGAAGACTCTGATCCATCCAGCATATTAGGAAGACACCCATCCTTCCCACACAGCACAGCACAGCCAGATAGATCTACCATGAAGACTGGCCACAAGTTCAGCACCTCTTAATTCACTGCCCCCTTGCTCACCTGGGTCCTGAGGAGTCACTGTGTATGAAGGGAGGGAAGGGTCAGTGATAGATTACCCAGTTAGCACCTTTAATGCCTTTAATATGCATTTCACCAACCCTTTATAGTGCTTTATTTAAATTTTGAAACTTAATTCAGAAGAACTTTGATTAAAAAATAAATACAAAAAATCATTGATTAAAGTGTCAGGTTGGATATTAATTAACGCAATTGCTGTCAATAACTTGTACACCTGCAAAAAGTTGAATTCGCAAAAGTTATGTGATATATATATTTAAAACAACAACAAAATCACTGTCATGTAGTCAATTTCAACTCATAGTGACCCTCGATAGAATAGAGTGTAACAGTCCCTTAGGGTTTCCAAGACTGTAAATCTTTATGGGAGCAGACAACCTCATCTTCTTATTTGCATCTGCTGGTGGTTTGAACTACCAATTTTGTGGTTAGCAGTCCAATCCTTAGC
>NW_006408617.1:10845292-10865685 GCF_000296735.1 Chrysochloris asiatica
CAACAACAACAACAACAGGGGCTACAGGAGATTAGAAATAAAAAGAAAGGCACAAGACACTAATGAAAATAGTAAAGTTGAGACCACGTGGGACATAGGACTCTGATGGAGATACTGTGACTTAGACCTAGTGCTGCAAGTTTATTATATACACATATCAAAAGAAAATGCTGGAGGCAGGGAAAAGAGTGCAAAAAAACATCTGGGGTTATTGATGCATGCAGTAAGCAGGACCTTATCAAAAGAATGTAACCTGTGGTTGCTAAGGAGACAGAGATAGAGCAGCTAGATATTTTTGCAAATTTGAACTGAAGGTTATACAAGGAAAAAGCCTTGCAAGTTCCCTGTCTCCTGAGGCAGCCCTGCAAGTTCCTCAGGCGGCAGCTTGACCTGGGAGTAGCCCGATTTTTGGACCATAACTGTTCAGTTGCAATCCTTCAGTTAAACTTCCCCCAAGTCTGAGACCTTCAGTTCAAATTGCTCCCAACAGGAAATGTAGACATTTTAAAACAAAAGGAGGGGAGTGGTTGATTTTTCAGTCCAGGAGTGGAGGTCCCTAGGACCATCAAGGAAGAAGAGCGGAGTGCAGGACCCTATCCAAAGAAGCAGTGTGTCAGAGATGGAGGCAGAGACGATAACGTGGAGAGATGGAGTGGCTGGGGACTCTGGACTCAGGGTGGGAGAGGGTCTGCGTGCTGACGGCCGGGGGACGGTGGGCTTGTGCGGTGTACCCTTTGGTAGTTTGATGATGCATGGAGGGAATTGCAATCATTGCAATGAAATGAAATACAATAGGATGAATATAAAGCTAATGTTCTCCCATGTAAACTATCACATAATTCACAACAAAACCTTAAAAAATAATAGTAATAATTTAGATGAAAGGGGGAATATGCAAAACAGAACTTCAAATTCTCATGGAATTCAGACATCAGGAATCATGGTCACTGGATAAACCCATAAAACCTTTAAAAATAATAGTAATAATACTGAAGAAAAGGGGGATATGCAGAACAGAACTTCAAGTTCTCATGGAATTTAGACATCAGGAACCATGGACATTGGATAAACCCATAAAACTATTGCCCTGAGATCATATTTAAACAAACATTAAATCAGAAATATCCCCTTCTTAAAACTGAACAATAGTTTAGCTTACCTAGTAAAAAGGTCTTCATTGCGCTCTTCAAGAACTGTCTATATGGAATCAAATTAACAATGGTGGCTAGTGACTGTGTGCCATGGAGTCAGTTCCGACTCATAGCTACCCTGCACAGGGTTTCTGAGGCTGTAAATCTTTATGGGAGCAGAACAACTCATCTTTCTCCCGCAGATCAGGTGGTAGTTTCAAACTGCTGATGCATAACCACTATGCTATGAGAGCTCCTTAAATTGACAACAGCAACTTAAAAAAAATTCAAAAAAAGTAGGAAACTTAGGGAGCAGCAAGTTTGCATTAATGTGGAGAAACTACTCAGAAAAAGAGGCTAAGAATGATTACAGAAGGCTTACAGAAGGACAGCAGTGTCACTGAATTGTCCGTGTAGGAACTGTTGGGTTGGTGTACTGCTGTATATATTTTCAAAAATAATAAAAAGAAAATGAGTTGTCAAAAATACATAGCAAAGGAAGTCGTTTAGATTTATTTTAAAGGCACACACATTTCTAAAATATTTCAAAAACTGACAAAGTGTAGTCATAACATGTTTTAAACTTTTTATAACGGATTATTCCGAACATGCAAACAAAACGCACCATAAACATTCACCATAAACCCATGAACAATCCTGCCCCATCCACGGCCTTGGCTATTCTTCCCACTCCCAAATTGTGAAACAATTCCCAGACATCTTAATATTTTATCTCTAAATATCTCAGTAACCTAAGAGATAATTACTCTGTTTTTCAATATCTAAAAATTTTACCCAAATTATTTAATATCAGCAAGTAAATAATTTAATATCAGCAGTAACCTAAGAGATAATTACTCTGTTTTTCAATATCTAAAAATTTTACCCAAATTATTTAATATCAGCAAGTATTCAATACTTCAATTTATAATTATCTCAATGGTGCTGTTGTTAACTGCCGCCAAGTTATTTTTGACTTACAATGACCCAGTATAGGGTTTCCTGGTGGCTTTGAACTGCCAACCTTGTAAGTAAGTATTTTAAGTCCTCTTCCCTTTCAGTAAGCAAGGTTATATCATCTGTATATGGCATGTTGTTAATGAGTCTTCCTCCAATCCTGATGCCACATTTTTCTTCATGTAATCCAGTTTCTCAAATTATTGGCTCAATATACAGATTAAATATGTATGGTGAATATGGCACACACCTTTCCTAATCTTACTTTTTTACTTTTATGCTATATGAATAATATTATCCAATGATTAGATTATAATTCTTCACAATAAGTCCCCATAGCCATCCTGTTTCCTTCAAGAAAATTTATAAGACTACCCTTTTGTAATCCCCTCAAAACAGTCATTGTTAGGGACAGAGAAGTAATCTATCAGCTATCTTAACTGCGTCCCAACACCCGACAGGGCACTTGAATCAACAGTTCCAGGAAACTGAGCCCAGGACCTCCTCTGAGAAACAGAGTATGCTAGACCATCAAAAAGGTACAAATGATGAATATGTGTTGCCTAGACACTGCCACAGATCAGACTTAAATTTGAGGAAGATGAGCCAAAAACCCTTTAAATAAGGAGAAAGAACAGAAAGGCCTTACTCTCTCGCGCACGCTCAAGACAGATGCCCACATCTCTTTTTACAAAAGTACTATTCATAACTTAATAAACTTTGCTTGCTACTTGCTGCTTTCTTTCTGTACCTGCTGTTTGCACCAACCTCAAGTGAGTCTTGCTAGACCTGCAAAAGTCAAGTTACCAGACCCTAACAGCTGCCATGACCTTCTGAACTCACCTCTCTACCTTGAATTTAATTGGTCCATTAGAATCTCTAGGAAGCCATTGGTTTTATTGGATGTTTTCAGTTTTTAAGGCATTCTAACGAGACCATTTAGTGTTGTTGAGTCAGTCCCTCTATGAGCAGGAACTGACTTGACAGCACCTAACAACAAAAATAACAAAACTAAGTCAAGTGTTTTCCACAACTTCTCTGTCATCATCCACTGATCGCAGAGTCATGTTTAAACATGTTTTATTATAAACCCATGCACTTACATAGTGGAACCATAGTAACAATATTTTTTTTATTTACCCTCAGATGTCTATGGACTTCTGTTGTGGAGCTTTAGGATAAACACTGGACTGCAAACCACAAGGTCGGGAGTTCAAACCCACCAGCTGCTCTTTGTGGTACCAAACAACTCTTGGGAAGTCTCCTGGACTTCTAGCAAGGATATTTGGGTGAGATGTCAGAGATGCAAGACATACATAGGTACAGTGACAAAATGCAAGAAAGCAAGTTTAACAGAGAACGAAAAGTACACTCGAGAGTTGAGCAGGTCTACCTCAGAAAGCTAGTGTGATAGACCTCAGGCAAAGCTCTGCCTAGGGGTGTTTATAAGTCCATCTGGCAACTCAAAGGCTCTTTATTCTGTCATCTCCTTATCTCTTCATCTTTGTCACTACACCTGTGGCTGTTCATGGTCTCACTTTACCTGTGATCACTGGCTATCTGTGGGGGAAGTCTGCTCCTGTTTCCTTCTGTGGGTGGCAGGAGGGGGGGGGTTCTGTTCCTCCTTCATCACATCCCTGCTGTATCACTTGGAAACTCTATGCAGTGTCACTATGAGTCAGAACTGACTCCACGGCATTTAACAGTATCAATATATGTCTATACAGATACAAGCATAAAAGATTTCCTGTCTACTCTACATAAAAGTCATGGAAACCCTTCCTTGTCAAGTTGGCCCTTTGTGATAGCTACAGAATAACATTGCACTTAGTGCTTGATTACTCAGCCATTTTACAACTAGTGGACACTCACTTTGTTCCCAGTTCTTTTTGCCACATCCTGTTGGCTTTGATTTCTATGCGATGGATTCCTAGTTGTGATGTTGCTGAATAACATATGTTTCTTATTTTCACAGATACATCCAAATACCTTCCAAAAGAGTTTTCAATAAAAATATCCACCAAGGAAGAGATCACCCCTTACCCACAATCTAGAACAGTCTCAAACAACGCACACACAAAGTCTAAAATGGGAGACGTGGTTGGGAAGCAGTAAGGAGCAGGGGTCATACAAAGAAAGGAAAAACTCTCTGAGATTCTTCAACTAGAAATTAGTGATCTAGTGGTGAATGATTCTTACCTATTCATCTTTGTATCTTCTGAGCATAAAACAGGTCTGGCATAGAACCGTTCAGAATGTTCCCAAAGCAAGGTCTGAAATACTAAGCTATTTTCCTCCCTTTCTATCTTATGGAGTTCAGTGAGCTCTTTCCTACAAGGTAGTACTGCACATTATACAAGCACGGATATCTAGCATCTGATCTGAATCCCATTTAACACTATACCCATCTAGTTAAGATTTGGATAAGAAAAGTTTGGAAAAATCCAAAAACTTAGCAAGAGGATCTTTTTTTTTTAAGTTTTTATTGTAAATTGCTTGAAAGTTTACAGGGCAGATCATCAGTTTTACCTTTAACAAATCATACACCTTGTTTCATTGTAATGATTATAATCCTCTCCATCATGTACCATCAGTTAACAGTATTTCTCTCTATTCACTTTAGCTCTTTTTTTTTTTTTTAACACTTGGGCATATATAATTTACACCACCAAAGGGCACATTCTGCAAGTCTGCCTCCTGGCCACCAGCTCTTAGTCTCTTTCTTCCCATGAATCTAGAGTCCTCAGCTGCTCCATCTCTTCATGTCCCCATCTCTGCCTTCATCTCTGGAGTCGCTGCGTCTCTGGATAAGGTCTCACATTCCGCTTGTGCTCTTCTCCCTTGACGGTCTAGGGTCCTTTATTTCTGGACTGTAAGATTAACTATTCCCCCCATTTTCTTACAGAACTTCTACCTTTACAACTGTGACAGTCACAATTAGTCATGATAACTACTACTCACTATTGAATCATACGAAGCTGATTCCCATCTCTTTTAACCAGACCCATCTAAAGAAGATGAAAAATATTCAGTGGGAGATCTCTCTTCCCCCCCACATACTTAAATCAAACTCCCTCTTGAAATCTTGTAAGCCAGTCATTTCATGCCTTTATTGCCCCCTCATTTTAGGTAGCCAATATCTAAGTTGCCCATCCCTACCTACCCAGTGTATAGAGGGGATAGCATTGATAATTGATGTGAAAATTCCTTCCCTCTCTGTTGGTATTTAGAGTTACTACCTCCATGAGTATAGGTCACGTTCATCAAATTGTAACAATTTACCCTCGTTTCCGTTACCAAAATTTGTTTTTTTCTTTTTTTTTCATCTTCCTCTAGTTGAGTTCTGATTATCAATCCATCGAGGCTAGGACAAATGGGTACTATCTGCAAGTTTGGGTGTTCTTGTGTGTCTCCCCTCACTTTATATCAGCTGAATGATTCACTCTCAGCTATAGCCCTCTGTGGCTATGTCCCTGTCCATGGGCTCAGCTGTCCCCAGGTCTCAACACACTTTGGACCAACCAGCCCTTCCTCTTCTCTCTCTTATCTCCAGGTCAACAGAAATCTGTGGACCATGGTTGAACTCAGCTCATTTCTTCATTGCTGCCTTTCTCCCTCTTCCACTCACCAGTAGACCAATGTGGTCGCCAGCAAGTTTACATGCCTGCTCATGTGTTCCCTTTGAGTTTCAGTCTTAGAGGGGGGTTTGTCCTGAAGGAACTTGATTGCTTGCCTTGATGGCTTCCCAGTAAACAGCTTGCTTATTCTTGTAGTAGTCAGTCATACTGCCATTTTTGTTTTGGGTTTTTCCTGATGATCTTTTTTTTTTTTTTTTTGTATTATGCGTAAATTTTGTCAAAAGCTGAGGGTTTAACAACCTCCAGGGTATTGTTTTATTTGTTTTGCTTTGTTTTGTTTTGTTTGTAAATGTTTTATTGTGAATTATGTGACAGTTTACATGGGAGAACATTAGCTTTACATTCTTCCTATCATATATTTTTACATTGCCATGGTTACAATCCCCTCCATGCATCATCAACCAACCAAAAGGTATACCCTGAAAGCCTGCCCCCAGTCGTCAGCACAGAGCCCCTCTCCCTCTCTGGGTCTAAAGTCCCCAGCTGCTCCATCTCTTCACATCATTGTCCTGGCCTCCATTTCTGGCATCACTGTTTCTCTGGGTAGGGTCCCACACCCCTCTCTTCTCCCTTGATGGTTCCAGGGACCTCTGCTCCTGGACTGCAAAGTCAACCACTCCCCTCCTTTTTCTACAAAACATCTACTTTTACATTTCCAACCTTCACAGTCAGTCTTGATAGTAATTGTTCACTAATGTACCACATGAGTGCTATCCACATCGCCTTTCATCAGCCCCACCCAGACAGATTGGATACTACTCAGTGGAGATTCTACTTTCCTCTGCGCCCTCTGGATCTAGGCTCCCTCTTGAAAACTTGTACACCTTTGTAGGCCCCCTATTTTGGGTAGCCAATGTCCAAATTGCCCATTCCTATCTACCCTCTGTATCAAGGGGTAGGAATGATCCTCGCTGTAAAGATTAGTTCCCTCTTTTGAGCTACTGCAACCATAGGTGTAGATCAAGTTCATCAAATTGTATCAGATTATACTTTTTTTCCTCTTCTTTATCCTTCTAGTTGAGTTCTGATCATCCAGCCATTGAAGCCAGGCCAAGTGGGTATTATCTGCATGTGTGGGTATTCTTGTGCCTATGCCCTCTCTTCTTATCAGCTGGACACTTCACTCTCCACTCTAGTCCTCAGTGGCTATGTCACTGACTCTGGACCCAAGAGTCCCCAGGTCTTGCCACTTCTGGCCAACCAGGTCTCTACCTGAGTTCACAGGAGTCTATTGAACGTTGTAGGGCTTAGCTCGCAGCTTCATTGCTGTTTTTCCCTCACTTCCCCTTATCAGTGACCAGTGTGGCCACCAGTCAGAGTACATGTCTACTCGTGTATTCCCACTGAGTCTTGGAAGGCAAGAGGATCATTATTAAACCTGGAGATTTTTTTTCAATGCTCTGCATGTGATGGTTACAACAAAAGAAGTAACCACCTGCCCCGTAAGAGTCACATTTCTACTAAGCTTCCTCCCTTACTTCTCTCAAATTTCTCTCTTTGGTCATCCTTTACTGCTACCTTTGAATAGCTAGGGTCCCCCAGGTAATACCCCCCACCCAGATAATATCCCCACCCCTCATTTCCAACCAGGACCTCCTGTTTGACTACGTGAAAAGAATGTATACCGAACAAAATGAAAAAATAAAAATGTGTTCTGTGCAAATAAGAAAAGTCTCTCTTCAGAGAATCTATTCAATGTCCCCATGACTCAGTCCCTAACTATTAGTGTATCTAAGGCCCTCACAGTAGAGAGGAATAAAAGATTAGTCTAGCTTCATCTTATAATTGGAAAGCTCATGAAAAGCTCAATGAATAACAAAGCCTGTGGTTGTGGCCAAGCCTAGTTATACACTTTTGTACAATATTTGCAGTTAAGCTATTTCCATGTCAGAGATTGTTCATGTAAAAAGAGGAACCAAAGGGCAAGTCCCCTTTAGAATGGAAATAAGAAAGCTCTCTGTAGACAAATGGCAATGGAAGAAAATACAAAATAATTTATTGAAACATTAATTCATAGCCCCAATTCATGATTATTCAGAGAAGTACACTCCACTAGCAAGTGACCTTGGAGACAGTGTTTCAGTGCCATGCCAGGAAGGAGACGGTCACCATACAGAAGACCTAAGCAGTCTCACCCTACTGGTCAGTCTCCCTCACACGGGTGTCACCGGTCATATTTCAGGAATTCAATCTTTCTTCAGTGCTGAGGTAAGCACTTTCCTCCATTTGACTCCTCTCTTTTCAGGATTATCTGTGACTAGGACCCTCTCTAGAACAAAAAGTCCAATTATATTTTCTGCAATGATCTTGGGTCTAGCTGTTCTCCTTGTGTGAAGAAGATATTCATGAGCAAAAGTATGGAAGGCAACATGACAGGTATATACATTTAGAAGACACCTTTGATGGTTTATCTATTGCCGTTTCTAGTCTTATCCAGATCATTACAATCCAATTATCAATGTTAAAATTTACATTGGAATTAAATCTGTACTGCAATCTTCTTTTCAAAAGGGACTAAGGAAAGAAATTGACTGGCAATTTAGTTCTGGATTTTTTATATCACCATTGATATCATCAGACGTCCTACATAGTGAGAGTCCTGAACAAAGTAACCACTTTCTTAGGTTGCGTAGTTAAAATGTGGAATAAAAGACAACTTGGCAATTATGATGTGAATTTGAATGTGAGTAAAGTTACAGTCTGACTAAGGCACCACTAACAAATGATTCCACTAGTTGAACATCTAAATTGGTCCATGTAACAAGGCGCATAAGTGTTGCAACACTGGTGCCAGCATAGAAAAGTTGACCTCTTGAATTGGGTAAAATGGAACTGAGGGATATGCCAGATTGTTGTTCTTGTTAAGTATCATCAGTTGATTCCAACACATAGCGACCCTGTATAGGCTTTTCCAAGGAGCGGCTGATGAACTTGCAGTTCAAACAGACCTTGAAGTCCAGCGCATTAACCCACAGTGCCAGACCATCTATCTATATGCCAGATGGATGTAAAGAATTCTAGTTCCCAGGAGGATAAGCACTGGACTTGTAACTGCAAGCTCAGCAGTTCAAACCCACCAGCAATTTCTCAGAAACTCTATACAGTGTCAATATGAGTCAGAGTCAACTCAACAACACCTAACATTGGCAGAAAAGCCTAAACATTTGTTTTGTTTAAAGTATACTTGGGAAGTTTTTTAAACAAGACTGGAAGCAAAGGACTGCTCTCTGGAGGCTGGGGGAAGTAATTTTGCTCCTCTACTGGTATGACTACCCAAGGACCTGAGGCTCTCCCCTATAATGCTTACAGGAAGGTTCCAATATTAATTATTTATACAAGGAGCTCTGGTAGCGTACTGGTTACAAATCGGGCTGCGAACCGCAAGGTCAGCAGTTCAAAACTACCAGCTGCTTAGTGGGAGAAAGATGAGGCGTTCTGCTCCCGTAAATATTAACAGCCTTGGAAACCCTGTGCAGGGTCGCTATGACTCAGAACTGACTCCATGGCACATAACAACAACAACAACATACATTTTTTCATATTAATTTGTCACTATAGAATTTATCTGAGAGATTTTGTACTTAAGCCTTCCTTTGACTAAAATATGCAAGAAGAATATCAAAGGGGAATCAGGATACTTTGCACGTTTTTGTAACACCCTAAATCTTTATCTGACTAAATTCCAGTCTTGGTGTTTTGTTCTATTGGAGAAAAAAGATCTCCATTAAATTTAAAGAGTGATAGCAATGTCTAGACTTGACCTCAGCAGATTCATTTCTTCATTCATTCACTCACCCTGGCTGGACCATAATAAACGACATTTATCAAGGAAGGAACTTGGGAAATCTGAGAAGTATGCTGATAAAGAGAAAAGGAAGCTAAAAGCCAAATTAGTGAAGTAAAGTTCGTACCTATAAGTATGACTAATGCTGGAGTGGGGGTGGCAGATGAGAGGAGGGGCCAGAGCACCACCTCTTCCCCTCAACACCTGCAGTTTCAATGCTCTTCATTGCAGTTCCAGGACATGCCAGGTCAGCTGTGAGAAACTGGGTAAAACAGACTCACCAATGCTGGGAGATGCGTCAGGGGAGCATCTACAAGGGTAAGTCCTAAGGTATTGCTATGAGGGTTCCAGTTCCTGCCTGCCCTGGTTTATTTAGAACAAACAAACAAATGTGTTTAAGCGTGTCTCTGTAATCATTAGATGACTGCAGACCAGTTCTCTCAGGAATGTACTTGCCTTAGTCTCATTTGAGTGTGTTTAAAAAAAAAAAAAAAAAAGTCTAGCCAGACAGTAGCTTCCAAGGGGACCTACTGGGCCAATTAAATTCAAGTCTGTGAGGTCAGCTCAGAAGATTATGGTGACATTTTTTTTTTTTTTTTTTTTTTGTCGGGGGGGGTGGGGAGGTAGGAGATTTATTTTTAAGATTTTCTTGAAGGACACAGGATGATCACAAGGACCCATTATGAAGTTGTTTTAAGAAGACTGAAAACTCTTTTGGTGAGAAAAAGGCCAGGAAATTTGCACTGAGGACTTTTTTTTTCCATTTGAACAACATTGTTCAAGGCTAGCAAGAGATGTTCTACGAGAGTTTCCTTGGGGAACCTCACTCCATCCACCCTATAGTGCTGGCCTTGCCCTGTCTGATTTTTATAGTTCCCAAAGCTCAAAGAACATTTCAATTGAACACGATCTGGGTCCCTCAGGATGCCAAAACTACTGTTTTGGCGTGGCGTAAACCAAAGAGCATGGAATTTTTTGTGAAAGAGTTATTGTTGTTAAGTGCCATCAAGTCAGTTCCAACTCATAATGACCCTGTACAAAGTTTCTAAGGAGCAGCTGGTGGGTTGGAATCACTGACCTAGTGGCTAGCAGTCCAGTGCTTATGTTACAGTGCCACACCAGGACTCTGGGAAGGGTTAGAGAGATGGAAATACGGCCTTCAGAAGTGTATAAACCTAGATGTCAAGACACACTACTTCATATTTTGCTATTTTTCTTTATTAAGGGTTTCTAGGATTTTGTAACAAAACTTTGTGACTTGCTTCATATTCCTGTTCTCAGTCGTCTCAGTTCCTAGACCTCTTCAGTAGCATCTCCTTGTGATGCCTTAAAACACAAATTAAGACCAATAAGTAATTCCAGAACCTTATTTCATTGAATTATTTTGATCTTCTGGCTTGCCATACCTAGTATCTGAGATTAAAATGGAATCAAACCAAAGCCACAGCCATGAAGTCGATTCCAAGTCACAGCAACCCCATAAGACAGAGTAAACTGCCCCCTTAGGGTTCCCAAGGCTGTAAGTTTTCATGGAAGCAGACTGCTCCACATCTTTCTCCACTGGAACAGCTGGTGGCACCGCTTGGTACAAATCAACGAAAACCAAAGGAGCAAGCAGAATAAACAAACTAGAGATCAGGAACAATAAGCCTAACTCAAAAATTAGGTTATTGAAAAAACTTTTGATTTCCAGCGTGCCAGGCAGTTTACAAAATGTTTCTGTACTTGTTTCAGCTGCTGAATTTGGTCAAGAAAGTATACTCACAGCTAAAGGAGTTCTAGGTTCATTTTTAAGCTCCTTCTAAAACTTGCTAGATAAAAATCCCCTAAAGATACTGCCAGTTTCCTTAGAAGCACGTGGCCGACAACTTCTTGGCCTTTTAAAGAGTCATCCAGTCATCTCAGTGTCGTTATGGGTGTGGTCCACAAAGCCAGGAGAGAACAAGACTCTTTCTTTACACATGCAGACACTCAGAGTTCAACAGAAGCACAGCCTCAAGGGCTTGGCTTGGTCAGCGTGGCACAACGCTTCCTTCCCCTGTGCACAGAAGGAAGATGGCAGTAGTCCAAGCAAGTCCATGAAGAACTTTGGCGTCCCAATTCCTCTTTAACAAGGTAACTGATGCTGAGTTTTGTCACCTAGCCTTCATTTGTCAAGCCTACCTTCAAATTTTCTTGGATTTTTCTGTCTTATGTAACTCATCAAGTTATCTTTCAAGTTGTTGTCAATTGTTGCTACAAAAACACGTAATCTTTAAAGAGTTACATTGGGAAGTAGCCCATTCTCATTACAGAAATGATCTCAATATGTATGCAGCCTTTTCCTTAAACTCTCCCAGTTCCCAGTTTGAGTACTTTATAACACTCTCAAGTCACAATTAAATGTACATTTAACTGTTATTCTTTCTGCATCTATTTGACATCATCTGTAAAATAAAATTATAATTGAGTGGAGACCAGGGTAGGGAGACTCTCTAAGAAGAGAAAGGATCTATGTAAGTTTCTTCCTGGAACCAATGATTTGTTACCAACTGCAGAGCTGGTTGTTTGTCTATCCGCCTTACCAGTATTATAAGATGTCAGTTTACATGAGTACACACCCACACTCTAAACTGGTTAGAAAAAAAATGCCCTCTAGACCATAAGGAAGTAGGGAAATTTCTTACCGTGTACATTTGATCCTTGGATACTAGGATGACAGCAATAAATCTCCTTCATATTTTACTATGCACTTTTATGGTCTTGTTGTTGTTGTTAAGTGCCTTAGAGGTGGTTTCAACTCATAACAGCCCTGTATAGGGTTCCCAAGGCTGTAAGTCTTTATGGGAACAGAAAGTCTCACCATTCTTCCATGAGGCAGCTGGTAGATTCGAACTGCTGACCTTGTGACTAGCAACCCAACTTGTAATCCACAACATTACCAGGGCTCCTACTTTATGGTCTAGTGGTTTGGTATTTCACCTGAAAAATCCTGGGCTCTGGACCCAGTCAGAGCTATTTTTCTTTATTAAGGGTTTCTATGATTTTGTAACAAAACTTTCTGACTTGCTTCATATTCCTGTTCTCAGTCATCTCAGTTCCTAGACCTCAGGAACTGAGGTCAGGGTCTGATTTTAATTTGATTCCCAAAATGCAATGGGGAAAAAGGGAAAGTTGGTTTTCTTGGTCCTGTGGTCTCTGCAACTAAATCCTTGCAGCCCTTGTTAATGGCTCTATGATTCACATGGTGATGTGGTTTTCTGTCACAGTAGCATGATTTTCAGTATTTGGGGGAAAAATAAAAATACAGCATTTTTACATTAAAAGTTAGTTTTCCAATTCAAAAAAACTAACAGTGTCTGTCTAGTCTCCTTAAATCCACGTGACCCAATGGGTGTCAGAGTAGAGCTGTGCTCCATAGACTTTTCTAGGGTCAATTTTCTGGAAGCAACTTGCCAGATCTTGTTTCTGAAGCATCTCCAGTTGATGCAAACCCCCAGCCTTTTAGTTAGCAGCGGAGCACGTTAGCATTTACATCACCCAGGGACTTCAAAAATCAGTTTGTTGTTGTTGTTAAGGGTCATTGAGTCAGTTCTGACTCAGAGTGACCTTGTATAGGGTTTCCAGGAGCAGCTGACGGATTTGAAGTGCTGACCTTGTATTTAACCATTCAGTGCTTCTCCTACAGTGTTGGGATTCCACGAATATCTCAGAAATGGTGCTGTACACTATTAACTCAGGGATAAATATTGTGTCTTACAATCTCTTGGCATTCATTATTGCTCTTAAGTGTCATCAGTTTTTGTTATGTGCTGTCAGTTCCGACTCATAGCTACCATGTATAGGAGCAGCTGGTGAGCTTGAACCAACAACTTTGTGGTCAAACTAACCTTGGAGTCCAGCACATTAACCCGCATAGTGACCCTGTATAGGGTTTCTGAGGAGCGGCTGGCAAGTTTGAATACCTGACCTTACGGTTAGGTTATGTGATCCTGGGCATTCATTAGATGCTCTAAAAATAAGCTTGGCTAAATGCTGCATGAAATGAAAGCTAAATGTAATATAATCTTTGACTTCTTATTTGTTCTGTTTTGTGGGGGTGGGATTTGAAAAAAGTGCTACATTTTTAGAACAAACCTCAATGTTTAAATACAAGAAGATAAATAATTGCTTCATATATCTCAAATGGAGGAAAAAGTGACTTGGTCTCAAAACATTTACTTTAAAACAAATGTCACTTTCTTAGGGTACAGGTTTTTTTTTAACTCAGACCTTTTTCTTCTGTTCAAAGATAACTGCTACTGAAAGAAATATACTGAAGGTTGAACTCAACTTTCTGTACCTACCTCTACTATATTCTCTTTACAATCTAAACTTTCTTTGAAACCTTGTAACTATAACCTATGACCAATATATAATTTATAATCTTTTCCAATTGGGAATTTCTATACAGTGATCAAGGATCCCTGGTGGCACTGTGGTTAAGTGTCCTGCTGCTAATTAAAAGATCTCTAGTTCTGGTAGCGTAGTGGTTACGAATCGGGCTGCGAACCTCAAGGTCAGCAGTTCAAAACTACCAGCTGCTCCGCGGGAGAAAGATGAGGCTTTCTGCTCCCGTAAAGATTTACAGCCTCGGAAACCCTGTTCAGGGTTGCTATGGGTTGGAATCAACTTGACGGTATTTAACAACAACAGTTGCAACCCACCAATCACTTGGCAAAAGAAACAGTGCCATCTCCGTCTGTAAAGATTACAGCCTTAGAAACCCTGGGGTCACTATGAATCAGAATGAACTCGATAGCAATGATTTATTTGGGATCTAGTGATCATAAATAAATTATTTGCACATTTAAAAATAATTTCTAACCTGCCATTACTGTCTGGAAGCATGCTGGCAAAATAAACATAGGCGGAAAGGGGAATAATTAATTATGGATGTTACAGTAAAGTATGACTAAAAAGAAAGTTTCTGAGAGAAGGCAAAAGAAAATCAGAAACACTTTTGTCATTCGAACTGAAATTGCAAATCATGAACCAAATGAACCAAGCGGGGCTTTCCTACACAAAAGTAGCTGCCATACCTCTGGCAAGAGAGAGAGGGAGAGGTAGGTTCTAAGAAGGCTGTCTGGATGAAAGAGGAAGCACATGAGCTTCTTTCTCTACATCTCAGTGTCTTACTTCCTAGTGCACAGGCTACCTCCCTCCTGCTGAAAGCAGATGAAGGGAAATGTAAGTGGTAGAAAAGCTTCTTTAGCCATGATGATGAATACCATCTTAGCTAATTCATCGTCATCATCATCATCACCATCATCATATTTTTTTTTACTATTCATTTTTTATCAAAATCAAAATCCCACTGCCGTCAACTAAATTCTGACTCATAACGACCATATAGGACGGAGTAGAACTGCCCCCACAGGGTTACCAATTCCATAAGTCTTCATGGACGCACACTGCCTCATCTGTCTTCGTGCTATGGTTGATGGGTTCAAACAGCTGATCTTTGGGTTAGCAGCCCAGTGTTCAACCCAGGATGCTTCATCCATGCCTTGACAGCACCAGGACTCATTTTGTTTTGCGTACTGTGATCCTGGTGTGGCGCTGTGGGTTACTGCATTTCATCAGACCGCAAAGTCATATGAACTCCAAGTGTCACTATGGGTAGGAATCAACTTGATGGCACTTAACAACAACAACAATCACATTTTATATAGGGCCCCTTGGCTTCATTTTTTCTTTTTAAAAAATTTTCAGATTCTGAGTGTCCAATTGGAGCATTATTTTTTTCACAGAAGCATAATTCTGTACTCATATGAATTAATTTATGTCATTGAACCTTATTGTTCACTTTCCTGAAAGAAAAATGCAGAAGAAATATCTGAAAAGCTATTTGAGTTAAAAAGAAACAGAATTTTTTTACTTCAGTAAAATGATATAAATTAAAAGGGATTCAGTATAAGTTAATCATGCTTATAAAGTTCAAATGTACATGCATGTGAGAAACTTTGTGTGAGTACAAACACCTTACAGGATCTGGTTCCTTGGTTTGGAGGTGTAGGGTCATGGTTTCAGGGCACATCCCAGTTAATTGGCTTAATAACATGTTGAGTCCTTCTATTCTACCTCCTAGTTCATTGTGTAGGGCCTGAGCTCTTAAAAGCATGTAAGCACCATCCAAGACACAATAATTGAGGAATTTTTTCACCTGTTGTCTCCATGAACAACTGCCTCCTTTGCCTTAAGACCAGAAGAACCAGATGGCACCCAGCTACCATTACTGAACATTGATCAAAGTTTCCATAGACAATTCATGATCAAAAGAAGGAATATACAGAACAGAATTTCAAAATTTCCCGGACTCCAAATTTTGTGGAGCCTCAGAGGCTGGATGAACCCATGAAACAATTACCCCATGATAATCTTTAAACACAAAGTCTTTTTATAACTGAGCAATAGCTTAGTTTAACTAGATACAAACATCTGTCTTGAGTATTGTACTCTTTAAAGAACTATCTATATGGAATGAAATTGACAACAGGAACTCAGAAGATTACGTAGGAAACTTAGTTGGTGGTGAATTTATGTCAATGAGAAAAGAACAACTCAGAAAAGGAGATGTAAGAATGTTTGCACAATTCAAAGAATAATCAATATCACTAAATTGTACATGTAGAAACTGTAGAATAAACCAATTCAGGCATATTTTTTGCTGTGTATATTCTCAACAACAATAAAACAAATAAAATTTACAAGAACAAGAAGAAGAAAAAAAAAAAAAAAACTTGTGAGAGAGAATCCCCCAAAGAGAATATTTTAGAAGGCTATTGCTAAATGTTCTCTATTTGATGTACTTTAGCGAACAAGTTAGTTGTTGATTCAACTTAGGTCAGGATTGCAATGAATTGAAAGTAAATACTCTACTAATTTCTGTCAGAGTGCTTGACTAGTTTTGTTATCACTTTCTAAAAAGAAGCTTTTTCTGGAGCCACGTGAAAAGAAAATTAAGGGGTATGGGAGGAAGGATCTAGAAGGAACTTCACAGTTTTTATAAATCTATGCCTCACATGATAATGAGACATTTGCTTTTTTGGTTTTGGTTTTTAAGAGTATCATTTTATTGTTGTTTAACAACAGAGAAAAATGGTAAAAGAAGTAAAATTAAATAATCTTACTTTGAATCTTTTAGTAGAAGATGAAACCCAGAAAGGAAGAATTTAAAGCAGCAGAAGTGAGTGAGGACAGCAACTGAGTTACAATATTTTCCTATAGCTGCTGGCAAGCAGTCACTAGTAAGCATTCTACACCAGTGCAAATGAGTCCTCCTTTCCTCATTCTTTTTGAACCTCTGTGGCATGATAGAGAACCTTGATAAAATGTTTTTATTCCTCCTATCAACTGATAATATGTCTATCTCTTATCAGCTCTTCCTTCCATTTTTTTACATAATTTAGGAGTTCAGAGATCTAAGTTTTACTTGTTCCCACTCTCTGGAAAATGACATTATGCACTTGTATCCTACTTGCCTGACAGAAATATGGCCAACCAGCTAAATATTACATGAACAATTTTGAAAGATAAGTTTAAACCAACAACCTCGCCGTTAGCAGCCCACCCTACTAGGCACTCAATTCATTGTCATTATCACCTCTACCTGACTTGGTTGTTGTTGTTATGTGCCATGGAATCAGTTCCGACTCATAGTGACCCTGTACAGGGTTTCCAAGGCTGTAAATCTTTACGGGAGCAGAAAGCCTCATCTTTCTCCCATGGAGAAGCTGGCAGTTTTGAACTGCTGACTGTAAGATTAGCAGCCCAATTAGTAATCACTACACTACCAGAGCTGTTTACCTGACTTGATAGAAAACCTAATAACACCAAATGACTATGAGCCTAAAGGGCAACCCCAGGGGAGCCCATAGTGATCCAAACTCAAAAGGCTCAGTCAGAATCCAGACCTCACAAATACTGTGAGAGATAGTTTCTAAATTCACCAATGATGCCATTTTTCAATTTGTCATTGTTCACTGTCTCCTGTCTTCCTGATGACATAAAGACATTTGTTTATTTATTTATTTGTTTGTTTGTTTGTTTGTTTATTTATTTATTTTAGATAGTAGAAATTAAACCTTGCCGTTTGGGGTAAGTGTTGGGCTGCTTAACCGCAAGGTCGGTGTTTCAAAAACACGAGCTATTCCATGGGAGAAAGATGAAGCAATCTGACCCCATTCAAAATTTAGTCCTTTCGGATCACTATAAGTCAGAATCAATTCAGTGGCAGTGGTTTTGGTTTCAAGTTTTGTAAATAACTCAAAACTTTACTGGTAACACCATGAAAATCAAAAAGACTCATTAATATGACTACCAAGGACCCAATGACTGGGCTGTCTGTGAAGTAGCTCAGCATGACACGCAGTTCAGGGCACCTGAGACAAGGATGTGTACATCATGGTTGTCCACAAAGTGTAAATTTGCTCCCCAGGGAAGAGTTGACATTTGGTTGTTACAACTTAAGGAAGGAGTACAACTAGCATGTAGTGCATAGAGGAGAGAGATGCTGCTAAATATTCTACAACACACAGGGTAGCCCCACAACAAGGAGTTATAAGTGCCAAGGTTGCCTAGATATGAGAAATCAACGTAAGCAGATACTTCGTAAAGTAAAAGTAATGGACCCTGTTGTAGTAATAATAAAGGTCTTCCAGTCTGCCAGGAATCTCTTTAAGGTAGGTGCTGTTATCATTAATATAATGACAGGAACACATGGAAAAATGGAGGGTCTGAAAGGATGTGATTTGCCCACATGGTAATTGCGGAAGGTGGGATTGAACCTCTACTCACCTGTTCTAGAGAATAGTGGTCTGGACTTCGAATCCCTGCACTACTGTCTTAAGCAAAGAGCATTACACCACTATTAAGCAGAGGGTCAAGAGATAAACTGGAAGACATAATAGATCCATGATTCAAGCAACTAAGGTCAATGCCCCAAATTTGAATTGTTGGGACCAGAAAACCATGTGGCGGTGACCCATAACTGGAAGAGTGTGGTTGAACCAGCCTAATTAGTAGTTGTTACTCATTTACTTTTCAGTGGTCAATGAACCAATTGGCTATCAACAGGCTCTGTGTAGAGGTCATGTTCCAACAGCTCTCCTGGCAGGGCCCTTCTGCTCAGAGGTGGTATTTGGGCTAAAATACTACTAATGGTCAAAGATATGTGCTTCTTGTTATTGTACTTGGTTCTATGACCTACAGCAATGTGTTAGTGACTGAAAGAGAGCCCTTTGGACAATGACATTTGGGGTTGTTGTCATTAAGTGACACTGAGTTCCTACTGGAACATGAACTTTAGCAACTGAAAGAGAATCAGCCCCTTTGGAAAATTGCATTTGGGGTTATTGTTGTTGTTAGGTGACACCAAGTTGGTTCTGATTCAAAGAGACCCTCTCTATGTACAACAGAAAAAGACAGACTGCCTGGGCCCTCACTATCCTCACAGTCACTGCTATGTTTGAGCCCACGATGCTGGCACTGTGTCATTCCATCTCTTCGAGGGTCGTCTTCTTCTTTGGCTGACCTTGACTTTACCAAGAAGGTTTTCTTCTCCATGGACTTGGCCCTCCTGATATCATGTCCGAATTCATGAAACAATGTCTCGCCTCCTTCAGTTCTAAGGAACATTCTGGCTGTACTTTTTCCAAGGCAGACTTTTTTGTTCTTCAGGGACTGGTTCTGCTGAACTCCAGGACAGGGTCGGCAGTCTCTAGGATTCTGGTCATCTAAAAATGGCTGTTCAACATACTGCAGCAACAAATTTTAATGTTAGCCCAATGCTAGCAACTAAACAGCTCCTGTTCGCTTGTCTGTCACCAAGGGAAAATGGGTTTGTCTAGGAAAGGAGAAATTGGGGGAGGGGGAGAAAGAGAAAATGAGGAAAGTAGGAGGCCTACTTCTTTGATTTCCATTTTTGTTTTTCTTCAGCAGTTGCGAAAGTTAGTTTATCAAGAGTGAAAGGCAAATAGCTTGATGTTTAAAGTCACTAAACTCTGAAGTCCAGTGGTCCTTATCTATTTTGCATAGAACCCAAAATAGTCTAATGCAGTACATATAGATATACTTAAATAATTTTCCATCACCAATTTTTAAGTTGCTTATTTTGAAATCATTTCAAACTCATGAAAAAATAGTTAAAAGAGTACATAGCAGATTCCCCAAATATTAACATGTCATCACTTTTGTATTCTCTTTCTCTCTTTTTATATACATGTATATTATCTTATAGCGTCCTGGAGGGGCGCTGTGGGTTAATGCAGTAGATTGCAAAGTCGGTTTGACTGCAAGATCAGCAGTTTAAGCTCACCAGCCACTCCTCGGAAACCCTAAACTGGGTCGCTATGGGTCAGAACCAACTTGATGGCAGTTAACAAGAACAGCACCATACGATCTTATAATACATATGTGTATTATAAAGGACATCATGCTTGGAAAAGTGAAGGGTCAGCAAAAAAGAGGAAGACCCCACCCACCCACCTAACAAGATGAATTAGCACAGTGGCAGCAACAATGAACTCAAACATAGTGACAATTGTGAGGATGTCACATGACTGGCCACTGTTTCATTCTGTTTACATAAGTTTGCTATGAGTAGATAGTGACTCTATGGCACCTAACAACAGCAATATAGTATTTTCATACATTTATTTATTTATTTATATACACTTTACAGTGATTTTCTGAAGTGTTTGACAGTAAGTTGAAGACATCATGCATGGTCCTTAATCTTCTAATATTTGTGTATATATTTTTTTAAATCATGGTGTAATTGGGAAATAAGTATTAATGCTGTATTACTGATCCAACCTACAGGTGTTATTAATATTTCACTGTTGTTGCTAAGTGCCATCTAGT
>NW_006408617.1:10867620-10869368 GCF_000296735.1 Chrysochloris asiatica
GTAAACATCCTTCTGATATTCTCTGCTTTCAGCCAAGATCCATCGGACATCTTCCATGGGTCTGAATAATTCCCCCAATTAAGTGCCAGAAAGCACCCCACTCCACAAGTTAGTCTTCTGCCTAAAGGCACTCAGCTTTTTTTTGCTCCGTGACCAGGGAGTTCACCACTCTGTCTCATGTTCTGGCTCTTGGTTCTATAACTGCCACAGGTCTCTGTCTCTGGGATCAAGGAGATTCAGCCTTCAAGGATCTGGGAATCTAAAGGACATGCTTTAGTCCTGCCTCTTCTTTCCTGATGGTAGTGAGATCCTCATTCCTGCTTCTGAGATGGATCATTTAAACCCAGGGGAATGGCAAAACTGGCCATTCCCACTGTTAAGAGTGCCAGATGCCTTATTTGCATGGTCTCAGTCAGTTTTTTGGTAGTAGTTACAAAAATTATGGCTAGAAAAGCTATATCAAGTCAATCACTGCACCACACATATACAATTTTGAAATAATGGTTAGAAAAAAATATATGCAACATTACTTACATAGATATGGATTGCATATATGTGTATAGGAAAGCATATGTGAGAAAATGCACATGCATGTATAGGTACATCTGTAGGCATTTGGATATACGTTTTTAATGTATTTGAGATGGGAAAATTCTGCTATATGGACATTGATGAGCAGTGAATCAATGGCTCCCCACAGGAAAGACTTGAGGAAATTATACCAAGTTATTAAACCCTAGAGAACTCAAGGTTGAACAAACACTTGACTGCTTTAGCCTGGTGTGGCACTGTGGGTTAATGTGCCAGAATGCAAAGCCATTTGAACAGCAAGGTCGGCGGTTCAAGCTCACCAGCTTCTACTCGGAAACCCTATGCAAGGTCGCTATGGGTAGGAATCTACTCAACAGCACTTAACAGCAACAACATACCACAAGCAAGATTGTATCATCTGCATATTGCAGGTGGTTAATGTGTCTTCAGTTTGTCATACTTGTGTTTCGTTGTTATTGTTGTTAAGTGCCATTGAGTCAAGTTCAAGCTCACCAGCTGCTCCTTGGAAACCCTAAACAGGATCGCTACAGGTCAGGATCAACTTGACGACAAACTCGACTGGACCAATAAACAACATTCTTATCAACAGAGAAAAAGATTGAAGTTGTCAAGGACTTCATTCTTGGATCAACTATCAACACTCATGGAAGTAGCAGTCAAGAAATCAAACAACATATTGCATTAGGCAAATCTGCTTCACAAGACCTTTTTAAAGTGTTGAAGAACAAAGATGTCAGCTTGAGGACTAAGGTGCGTCTGACCCAACCCATGTTATTTTCAATAACCTCATATGCATCAGGATTAAAGGAAGACTTATTAACAACCTGTGATATACAGATGATACAACCTTGCTTGCTGAAAGTGAAGAAGACTTAAAATGTTTACTGATGTAGATCAAAGACCACAGCCTTCAGAATGGATTGCATCTCAATGTAAAGAAAACAAAAATCCTCACCACTGGACCAATAAACAACATTCTTATCAACGGAGAAAAGATTGAAGTTGTCCAGGACTTCATTCTTCCTGGATCAACTATCAACACTCACAGAAGCAGCAGTCAAGAAATCAAATGATGTATTGCATTAGGCAAATCTGCACAAGACCTTTTTTCAGTGTTGAAGAGCAAAGATATCAGCTTGAAGACTAAGTTGTGCCTTACCCAAGCCATGGTATTTTCAATAACCTCATATGCTTGC
>NW_006408617.1:10869918-10972283 GCF_000296735.1 Chrysochloris asiatica
GAATCGGACTGTGATCTGCAAGGTCAGCAGTTTGAAACTACCAGCTGTTCTGCAGGAGAAAGAGGAGGCGTTCTGCTCCCATAAAGATTAACAGCCTCAGAAACCCTGTACAGGGTCCCTATGGGTCGGAACCGACTCGACAGCACTTAACAACAACAACAACAAGGAGCTCTGGTAGCGTAGTGGTTACAAATTGGGCTGCGGACCGACTCGACGGCACTTAACAACAACAACAAACCAAAACATATATATGTTTTATATATATATATATGTTATTTTCCTTATCACAGATATAAACAGAAAAAAAGCTAGAAGAAAATTAACCAAATCTGAAGAATTATATGTGATAACTATACTATCTTCAAATTTGTCATTGTTAAAATTTTGTTTACCTTGAACATGTTAGTTTTACAAGATGAAAAAATAAAAGAACAATTTTTAAAAAAAGAATTCAAAGGAAATAATTGTAAGAATACAGATTCCAAACAAAATTTATAAAATCACTTGCCTTTGTGGGTACCTTTGATCAAGGTTTCGATGAACAGCCATGAACACAGAAGCATATGCAAGGAGAAGATCTGAGCCTCAACTCAGGGCTAGCCAATTGTCCTGTACGAAGCACTCTTGACCCTAATGATGAGTGAAGGCATTATGTAAACACAGAAAAAATTTAGAAAAAAACACTTTCTGTGTTATGAAGGAAGGAAATGACCCATTAGGGATCAGGACTGCTCTGTGTGGGGAGCTGAGCTCCATTCCTGGGTCATTCAGGTGGCTGTGAGTTAGCAGGACTGAGTCACAAGGCTGCCCAGCTCCAAGGCAGCTCAGAGACACAGCCTCAGTGCACACTAAGGCAAATGGCCTCTGGCTTCTCTTCACTAACTGCTGAACAGCTTGCTTTTCCCAGGCCACTTATTGCCTATGGTCAGAGTGGAATTTGCTGAGTGGAAATGTAGGTTTTCCCTCAGGCTTCTGAGGAAAGGAGAAAAGGAGCTATTGGCCACCTCAATTTTAGCTCCTAGGCTCTCGCCCTGACAAAATTAGAGTTCCAGGTGGTTCTTTGACACTTGTGGGCAAGCATCATGGTTTTAAAGTCTGAGTTTGCTTGACTGTGCTCTGTACATGTAATTTTTTTTTTTTCTCATAGAGATGGTACCCAGAGACGATAGACTTTGACAGATCTGAGTTTAGGTTTTGGATATTGTGTCTTGGTTATAATTTCTCTCTCTAGTATCTTCCTATTGTCCTCACCCTCCCTTGATGCACTTACTGGTGACCTCACACCTTCTTACTCTCCACATTGAGTTACATTGGTCATTAGAGTTGGTTGAAGGATGACATTAGCCTATTTAAAATAAAAAAATGAAATCCAAGTTAAAAACATTTTCTTAGTGGTAACGCCAAAACACTCTCCTTTATCCAACAATTTGGAAGCAATCAAAAGCCTGAATGAACAACCAGATGTTGAGTGTACCATAAGCATGGGTTTCATGAAGTAGCAAAAGGAAAGGTATTGCCTTGAGAGTTTGTTTTAAGATATAAGAATTCACATATGAGATTAATGACATTGTTCCACCTAACACAATCACCTGCATCAAGTTTGAGATGGATCCTTCCTCCTTCTCTTCTGAATGCTACTAAATTTCTCTGAATGCTACTTAGATTTTGCATTGCCTCAAAGAAGCTATTTAGCATTAAATGACCACCTTCCCTATAAACCACAACGTAAGTTTTACTGACTTTTTTTTACTTTGTACTTATCCACTCAAAATGCATTAAATTAGCCCAAATTTATCAATTATATTATAATGTCTTGGTAGTTCTAATTTGATTTTTTTTTCTCCTAATTTTGAACACTCAGGACACCATCTTCTTTTATTTCATGAGAAAGGAGTATCCTTATAATATATAGAAAGAAAAATGCTGTTTTTGTCATTAGTCCTCCTAATACTCTGTGGGTTTCTGTGGAATTACAAAAGACAGCTAAAGATTGCAGACATCACTGAGAAGTACATTTTCATCACTGGGTGTGACACGGGATTTGGAAACTTGGCCGCCAGAACTTTCGATAAAAAAGGATTTCGTGTAATTGCTGCCTGCCTGACCGAATCGGGATCAACAGCTTTAAAGGAGGAAACCTCAGACAGACTTTACACCGTGCTTCTAGATGTGACCAACCCAGAGAACGTCAAGAGAACTGCTCAGTGGGTGAAGAACCAAGTTGGGGAGAAAGGTGGGTGATGTCAGGAGGTAAGCAGTACTAAATAAATTGCATTCATATTTTAAATGACCTTTATAAAAACATGTCTCCTAAATACCAGCTGTGTAAGGAAAACATCTTTCTGGCATTCTCTGCGTTCAACCAAGATTCATCAGACATCAGCAATGATAGCCCTCATTCCACGGCCTCTTCTGAATCTGCTTGAACCTCTGGAAGTTCTCTGTCAATGTGCGGGTGCAACCATTTCTGTATTACCTTTAATAAAACTTTACTCGCATGGAATATCAAAGATATTGTCTGATGATTTCCGCATTCCGTTGGGTCACCTCTCTTTGGAATGGGCACAAATATGGATCTCTTCCAATCAGTCTGCCAGATAGTTGTCTTCCAAATTTCTTGGCATAGATGAGTGAGTGCCTCCTGTGCCGCCTCACTTTCTTGAAATATTTCAATTTTTATTCCATCAATTCCTGGTACCTTGTTCTTTGCCAGTTCCTTCAATAAACTTGGACGTCTTCCTTCAGTATCATTGGCTCTTGATCATATGCTACTTCTTGAAACTGTTGACCATCAACCATTTCCTTTTGGTACTTTTTTTGATGTACCTTCCATCTTCTCTTGATGCTTTCTGCATCATTAAATAATTTACCTAGAGAACTCTTCAATAATGAAAGTCAAGGTTTGAGTTTTTTCTTCAGTTCCCCCAGCTTGAGAAATGCTAAACATGTTCTTCCCTTTTGGTTTTATGACTCCAGATCTTTGCTCATTTTGTTGCAATATTTGACTTTGTCTTCTCCAACTGACCTTTGAAATTTTCTGTTCAGCTCTTGTACCTCCTCATTTCTTCCATTTGCTTTAGCATCTCTACACTGTAAAGCAAGTTTCAGAGTCTCTTCTGGCATCCATTTTGATCTTTTCCTTCTTCTTGTCTTCTTAATGACTTTTTGCTTTCTTCGTGTAAGATGTTCTTGATGTCATCCCACAACTCTTCTGGTCTTCGGTCTTTAGTATTTAATGTATCAAATCTGTTCTTCAAATGATCTCTATATTCAGGTGGAATATATTCTAGGTCATATTTTGGCTCTGGTGGACTTGTTTTCATTTTCTTCAGCTTCAGCCTGAATTTGCATATAGCAATTAATTGATGGTCTGTTCCATAATCTGCCCCTGGTCTTGTTTTCACTGATGATATGGAGCTTTTCCACTGTCTCTTTCCACAGATCTAGTCAATTTGATTTCTGTGTATTCCATCTTATGAGGTCCATGTGTACAGTCATCTCTTATGCTGTCTAAAGAATGTATTTGAAATGAACAAATCATTAGTTTTGCAGAATTCTATCATGCATTCTCCAGCATCATTTCTATTACCAAGGCCATATTTTCCAACTACTGATCCTTCCTCTTTGTTCCCAACTTTTACATTCCAATCACCAGTAATGATCAATATATCTTGATTGCATGTTTGATCAATTTCAGATTGAAGAAGTTGGTAGAATTCTTCTATTTCATCCTCACTGGCTTTAGTAGTTGGTGCATAATTTTAATAAGAGTGTTATTAACTGGTCTTCCCTGTAGGCTGATGGATATTATCCTATCACAGACAGCGTTGTTTCTCATGACTGATCAGGATATGTTCTTTTTGACAATGAATGCAACACCATTCTTCTTCAATTTGGCATTCCCAGCATAGTAAACCATGTGATTGTCAGGTTCAAGATGGCCAATACCAGTCCATTTCAGCTCACTAATGCCTAAGATATCAATGTTTATGCGTTCCATTTCATTTTTGACAATTTCTAATTTTCCTAGATTCATATTTCATACATTCCATGTTCTGATTATTAATGGATATTTACAGATGTTTCTCTTCATTTTGAGTTGTGCTCCATCAGCAAATGAAGGTCCCCAGGGCTTTATTCCCACTGGCTTTACTCCATTCAAGTCATCATGGTCAACTCTACTTTGAGGAGGCAGCTCTTTCCCAGTTGCATTTTGAGTGCCTTCCAACCTGAGGGGCTCATTTTCCAGCACTATATCTGACAGTGTTTCTCTGCTCTTCATAAGGTTTTCCGTGACTAAGTATTTGGAAGTAGTTCATCTCTCCTTCTTCCTAGTCTGTCTTCATCTGAAAGCTCATCTGAAACCTGTCACCATGGTTGACCCTGCTGGTGTTTATTTAAATACCCATGGCATAGCTTCCAGAATCACAGCAACTCCCAAGCCACCACAGTACACAAACTGACAGACGAGTGGTGGTTGGTCCAGAAAGAGGCATGCTATTTCCCTTCACATCTCTCATTTAGAAACTTTCCTCATATCCTTGAGAGACCCACCTTTTACCTGATTACATTCTCTTTATATTTACATCTTTGCATTTGTATCATTAAAATGCTAATCATATTTTTCAAATCTATTGCTTCTAGATTATGCAATATGCAATTTCCAGTGTTTGCAAACTCATAGAGCTATATTCATGGTCACTCAAATGCACTTTTTAACATAAGTACAGTAGAAATTTAAAACTTGATCCTAGTATATGCATCTAATAGTTATCACTTCCTGTTATAAAGTGATTTTTGTTTTAGAGATGCATTTTAAGCTCCACCTATATGCTATTTCAAATCTTTTCTCAAATGTTTGGAAAGTGTAAGAAATTTGATCATAGAGATTAAATTATTTACTTTACATTTTTTCATTTAAAAAAAGAATACCAGCTGTGCATTTCTTTAAAATTAGGGCTTCTGAGAAGTTACAAATCTCAGGTTCTCTGTGTGCATTAAAATAATCCTCTCTTGAATCCAGTGAATGAAGTTAGAACTGAGGTGAAGGTATTGACCTTCCCTGCTTTTCTTGCTACCAAGGTACTTAGAAATAAAATCTCTGGAACAGTGGTGCAATCCCCAAATTATTATCTAGGTACCTGAGATCCTTATCTCACTCTACAATGGCATCAGAGCTCAAGTATTTTCATTATAAAAGATAGAAAATGGCTTGATAAATTGAGTACAAGTGTTTTACACAGTTGTGGTAGAGCAATCATTGGACACCCATTCTGTATTATGTGCTGATCAACAGCTGCATTCTGAACTAGATGACTTTAATTTAATTAGCTTGGAATAAAATCTGGAATATTCTCATGGATGAATATATTTGGGGGCACAAAGAAAAAAAATGTATGTGATTTCTCCCTTCACATCATCATACGGTTAAGACTCTGAACTTCAGAAACAATGATTTTATAAGTTCCCAGATAATTTTTAATGCTTCCATGCTTTGCTTTTTTTTTTTTCTTCGCAATCCCCACAATGTAACATCACTCATTCTACTTCCTCTCTGTGTTTCCCATCTCCATTCTTTCTCCTTTCCTAACCCTTCCTGTCTTCTGAGCTTTGTTCTTTGACAAATGATGCCCTTTAATCTTGAATGGTTGATTGTTCTAAGAAGAGTGTACCTCTCTGTATTACTGTTCACCTTATAGGTCTGTCTATTGTTTGGCTGAAAATGAAGCTACTAGGTTCCAGACCAAAGGGCCATAGTCTTAGGGATTCTGCCAATCACTGTCTGACCAGTAAACCTTCCAAACACTTTACATAAAAAGCTCCCCATCATACAAAATAGATTAAGTTATCTTTTTTAATTTATTTTACCAAAATAGCTTGATGTTGTTCTTTGTTCATATAGAGTATTTTATAAATATTCTCTTGCCTTCACATCTGATAAGGTGGGTTAAAAGACCAATTACATCTGAGATTAAAAAGTAAAAAGTCTCAGTCAGACTAGTACTTGGGATTCAGAAACAGAAATAAAATTACAGCAAGTTGGCTCCCAGTAACAGAACTTCAACACTTATTTCAATTTCAACTTAGCTTCCCACACTGTACTATCATTTCCCCAAATCACAAAGTATTTCTAAGTAGGTGTATAACTAGAAAGAGGAAATGGCATCATTGGGTAAAGCAGGGGCTGTGTTTCCATCAAAGATGCCCTTATAAGTGTGTGTTCATTAAGAGCATGCCAACCTCTACTCCTACACCTCCTTTCCTTCCTGTTTTCTAGGTCTCTGGGGTCTAATCAACAATGCTGGTGTTCTTGGAGTGCTAGCTCCCACTGATTGGCTGACTGTGGAGGACTACAGAGAACCTATGGAAGTGAACCTGTTTGGACTCATTAATGTGACATTACATATGCTTCCCTTGGTCAAAAAAGCTCAAGGAAGAGTTATCAATGTCTCCAGCATTGGAGGCCGGCTTGCATTAAGTGGAGGGGGATATTCTCCATCCAAATATGCAGTGGAAGGATTCAATGACAGCTTAAGGTAGGACAAATTCACTGACTATTTCTCCCATCATCTCCATTTTGCTATTAAACACAAGCAATGAATATTTATTTTATCAGGCTTAACTTTTTCATTAGGTTCTTCTGTATATCTTTTATTCATCTGTTGAAATGAACAGGAAGTTATGTAGTAACTTCTACATAACTACGTAACTTCCTGTTCACTTGAAGAGAGTTTTCACTTATGCATTTAAATATCTTTATAAATAGCTGCTTTAAAGACTTTGATAATTCACCTCAACATTAATATTTGAAGATGATGATGATGATGATGATGATGATGCAAGTTGAGATTTTTCTGGTATGCCATGTAATTTTGGATTGTATGCTGAACATGTAGAATATTATATTATGAGACTATGGGTCTTGATTAAATTCTACTGAGAACATTGATATTTTTGTGTTAGAAAACAATCCACCAGGTTGGCTTCAGTTCATAAACCTTCTGTGATTTGTGATTCCAATATTTGTTCAGTTTTCAAAGTATTATTGTGCTATTTGGATCTGTCCCACATTTGCCAGTAGCCAGTCAGTCTAGAATATAGAACCTGACCTATGTCACAGCTTGGTTCTCTAAGCCAGATCCATGCATTCACATGTGGAGTTCATATGTAACTTTATGAACATACATAGTCTCCTGAGCTCCATCTCTTCACAATCTCCCTAGTACATCCTGGTTTCCAGGGACTCCCCTCTACCCAAAAGCTGGGAATGTACTTACTCTGCTTTGACAGTTACTTCACACAACTGGACTCATTATGGGGCCAGGTGACAAGAGAAAGTGAGAAACAAAAACAACATGGTTTCTTCCTATCCTTTTGATACCACAATTCTGATTAAAGAGGAAATGTCCCATCCTTCAGTTTTAAGCACCTGCAGGCCCTTGTTGCTGATGCTATCGCTGCTGCTACTGCCATGACCACAAAATTGCCTGAAGTCGGGACTGCGAGAGATAAAATTTTTAAAAATGGGAATTGCCCCACTATGTCTGAATGTTAAGTTTTCCCTGACCTACTCCTTAGAAAATCCCTGGGTGGTGCAAACAGTTTTCACTTGACTAATAGCCTACAGGAATCCTGGTGTGGCACTGTAGGATAAGCATTGAACTGCAAGGTCAGTGGTTCAAACCCACCAGCTGTTCCTCAGCAATCCTATACAGGGTTGCTATGAGTTCAAACCAATTTGATGGCAACAACAACCTAAAGGTTGGCAGTTCAACACCCAGGCAGCATAAGGGGTCAACATGAGTCAGGATCAACTCAATGACAACAGATTTGGGCTTGCTTGGTTGGTTGGTTGGTTTGCCTGCTCCTCAGCCAGAACTATAGAGCCTCTGTGCATGAATTGTGTTTCTTCTGGAGCTCTCTCTACTTCTGAGATTACTTTAGGAGCTAGTTATAAACACGTGGTAGCTGTACAATAAAGACCCAAAGTATAGTGTATTGTCTGAGGGCTAATGACAGCAAGGACAAGGAAACAAGGAAGTTCCCAGAACCAAGAGACATAGACTCTGTCACCGTCAGTTGAGGGTTGAAATTAACCAGTGTTAAACTCACAGGGTAATAGCTAGCCCAACCTCTTTCTCCTCCCTCCTTCCCAGCAGAAACCAGCATGTAGTTAAAAAATAGGTCAGCCTCCCCAGGGTATAGCGTAGGCAGAAGAGTGGAGGAAAGGTCAAGAGGAATTAATGAAAGGTATTCCGCTGTGTGTTGCTGTCATAGGCAAAAGAGAAGACAAACTTATATACAATTTTTCCCTTCCACTCATTTATTTATCTATTTAACTGTTAGCCAAGGGTACGTGTAAGAGTTTAGGTTCTAAACTATGGTTTTAAATTTCACTCACTAACAAAAAGTTAGACTTTCCCTCTGAGATGTATAAAGATAGAACAATACCATGTTACCATTTGATTCAGGTTGCCAGTTTGACTCTCCCAGGAGAGAAATATAATGCTGTGATAGACAAGCCAACCACTGTCATCGACTCAATTCTGCCTCATGGCAACCCCATAGGACACAGTAGAACTGCTCTTTAGGGTTTCTGAGATTAAATCTTCACAGAGGCAGACTGCCTCATCCTTCAACTATGGAGCAGTTGGTGGGTTCAAACCTTTCAATTAGCAGACCAGTGCTTAACCCATGGTGTCACCAGGACCTCTTAATGCTAGAGCAGTGCTTCTCAAACATTAGTGTGTATTTGAATCACCTGGAAACCTTACTACACTGCAGATTCCTATTTAGTAGATCTGGGATGGAGGCTGAGACATTGTTCTAACAAGCTCCCCCCGGTGGCGCCAATGTTCCAGGGATCTCACTTTAAGTAGCAAGCCCGTGGAAACCGCCCATTTACTCCTTGGTTTCCCTTTGGTTCCATTCTATAAGCAGCAGTATTGTAACAGCCTGTTCACACATTTTGAGATTCACTCTAGAGAGTTCGTTCACCTGAAGGGCTTGTGAAATTCTGTTTGCAATGCAGTTGTACCATACCTGAAAGTAATGAATAAAAAGCTTTTATTTATTTCTAAATCATGGAACTGATGCTAGAAATGGTATTATGCATGCAGGCCAAAGTACTGTGGCAGCTCTAGTATTTCTACACATGCGTGAACTTAGGGATAGCAGTATAAGGATTAGAAGGGGACTCTTTCAAATTGTATCTGCCTTACAAGCATACTAGTTGTACTTACCTTGTAAACTTTACCTTGTAAACTTAGTTGTATCTCTAGATTGTTATTTTCACAGTAGGCAGGAGACAAAAGTTCCCTTTGGTGCATTTAAGTTCAAGACTCTAAGGAGACCAGACTACAAGCTAGTAAAATCCAATTAAATTTGAAAATAACTCTTTTTTTTAATGCAGGCAGCACATTTCAAAATCTCTCAAGGTCAAGCTAATACATATTTCGTAATAAAATAGACCTCACATTTCATAATATGTCTGTTGCTAGGAAACAGAATCCAAGATGAATTAAATCATAGCTTAAGTTCACACACAAAAAAAAATCTTTAAAAAAAAAACAAAAAAACTTACAGTGAATATTTCTGTAAAATTAATAATAAACTAAATAGAAAGTAAGTATTCATATACTGGTTTCCTTTTAAAAAAAGGGGGGCACCATTGTTCTTCTAAAACATGAATGTTTCATAAATGCACATATTTTGGGGGGATTTCAGCAATGTGATGAAAGAGCTTGCTGGGTGGCATTGGGAGCTAGTTAGTCATATTAAAGGGTGTCACACTGTGTGCTTGAGCATAGCATCATGTGTGCTGCAATCTCCTGACATTCCTAGAATGGAGATAAACTTGTCCTTCCAGGCTAGTCATTAGTCCATTTCACCATAAGATATTTGAATACTAAGAAGAAACCTGTCCTGAACCCCATGCCCAATAATTTAGTAGGTAGCCTGTCCTCTGGAGAAGAACATTAGCCTGGTGTGGTTCCACCCAGGTCCCTTTCCTGTTCTGCCACTAACCAACCCTCACTTCACCACCTTGACCTTCATCTTCATCTTCAAAATGACAGGGTAGAACAAAATGCTACTTTCAATACACCCAATTCTGTGATTCCATGAAAATAGTCAACCAAATTGCAATCGTTCTCCAAATAAATCTGGATTAAACATCTTCAATGGGTTCTTTTCACAGACGGGACATGAAAGCTTTTGGGGTGCATGTCTCATGCATCGAACCAGGATTGTTCCAAACAGGATTGTCAGATCCAATAAAGGCAAATAAAAAAAAGCATGCTATTTGGAAGCATCTGCCTCCAGACATCAAACAACAATATGGAGAAGGTTACATCGATAAAAGTGAGTTTCTGGGTGGACTTGGGACCCTTTAGGGAGACCCAGTCATAAATGATAAAACAAGGTCCCCAGAGTAATGCACCAGTAAGGATCTTAAATATAGATCAGTGCCATCTATTGCTTCTAGGAGTGATTATAACCATTTAATGAGCATCTGATAAGGGCCATGTTCTACCCTAAGGACCTTATGAATTACAATATACTGCTTACTGTTGGAATAGTGAATAGAGACTTAGAAAGGTGAAGTATCCTATCCCAGGCCCAAACCCAGTCTGGCTGATTCCAAAGCCATGGCCTTCACCTTTAAACGGGACCAATCACATACTCAGCACCCTTCAGCTTTATGGAACTTCAATAGAGAGAAGCCTCAGACTTTGACCATTCCTAGATTAAAATAGAATTGACACCAAAACATCACTGAGACAATGAGAAGTGAGAGGTGACATAGACCAAGTGATTGGGTCAGGGATAGAGAAATAATGATAAAGATTTGATCCTTATTACTAGTATATACTAAACATTCACAATGCAATGATCACCATTCCAAGTGCTTTACAGGCACTCTCTCATTTAAAATCTCCAAATAATCCTATGAAGTAGATACTATGGTTACATCCACAGAATGAAAACAGAGGTCCAAAGAAGCAACTTGTCTGAAGTTATACAGCGATAGAGGTGTATCTGACACCAGGCAGCCTGACTTTAGCGTCAGTTTTAGATGCTGGGTTACTGCATTGCAATGATTTAACCCCTGGTTAAGCATTCAGCTGCTAACCAAAAAGCTGATAGCTCCAACCCACCCTGGGGTTCACAGGGATAAAGACTGCTGCTGTAAAGAGGAGGCAGTTCTACTCTGTCACATGGCATCACTGTGAGTTGAAAAGCAACTCGATGACACCTAACAACAGCAACAGCACCACAGTGTGAACAAGCTTTCTGGCCTTGCTAAAGTCCGTTAGATATTTCTCATGTACTTCCTGAGCTCCTGCTATAAGCTAAACAGAGCCCCGCCTAACTTGGGGTCACCTTGTTCTCCCAAACTATAGCCTTAAAGTAAGTTTCTCTTGCTGGTTGAACATAGTCAACCATGGGAAGGGTCTAGGCCAGAAGTTCTCTAAGTGGGGCTGAGAGGAAAGTCAGATGCAACATTATTCCTCTAAGCAAGGGTGGGGAACTTTTTTTTTTTCTACCAAGGCCCATTTGGATATTTATAACACCTTTCACAGGCCATATAAAATTATCAACTTAAAAATTAGCCTATTATATTTGGTTAAACATTTCATTAGCTCACCCCTAAATGTTGGCCCAGGATCAGGCAGTGTTTCGTTCTGCTGTGCATAAGGTCGCTATGAGTCGGTACCAACTCGATGGCACCTAACAACAACAACAACAACAACAACAACACTCTGATGGCTGAAATTGCAGTTGCTTTGGCAGGGTCAAGCCCTTTGGACTCCTGGTATAACACTGTAGGATCAGAACTGGACTGCAAACTACAAAGTCAGCAGTTCAAACCCACCAACTGCTTCTCAAAAATCCTGTACAGGGTCACTGTGAATCAGAACCAATTCGACCACCCTTAACAACAACAACAATACAGCTCTTGGGGCAGATATTACCCACCCCTGCTCTAAAACCTTAATGCCCAGTAAATGAAATTTTTGTTTTAATTTTTGTGTGCATAAAAATCCCTCCTGTCCCTACCACTACATACACACAAATACATACATCATATGCACCAACCAGAACGTCTGGTTTGACCAGGCTCTCCAGCTCTTTGTGATATGCCGCTGTCATTAAATGCTGTTTTTCACTCACCCACTGATTTTGAAGGTTCTAAAAGGCGGAGGGTCAGAGAAAAAGAGGAAGACCCCCAATGATATGGACTGGCCAAATGGCAGCATAAGTGGACTCAAGCGTGGCAACAGTAGTGAGGTTGGCCCAGGATCAGGCAGTGTTTTGTTCTGCTGTGCATAAGGTCACTATGAGTCAGTACCAACTAGATGGCACCTAACAAGAACAACAAGTAGATTCAGTATAAAACTGATTAAGACTTTAGAAACATAATTTAGTAGAGCTTTCTTTTTGATCTTGACATTGACACTTTTAAAATGCCTATGAATATTTTACCAACTTTCTTCACAAAATTATTGTTGGCTTGGTCCCAGGTTCAGGTCTGTCTGGGAAGTGCCAAAAGGCATGGAGCCCAATTTTGTGCTAGTTGTTCTTAATAGAGGTTTCCAAGTCAGGACTTGGAGAAGAGCCAGACTCCCAGGCCCAAAGCTGACAAGAGGTAGAAGGTCAGCTTTCATTTCCCCAGCTGGAATTTTAGTTTAAAATAGTCCCTGAGATATATCGTTGCTGTGGTTCAGTGCTGTTGAGTCAGTTCCATTGTATAGAGTATCTGAGGAGTGGCTGGTGGGTTTAAACCTGACCTTGCAGTTAGCAGTTCAGTGCTTACATCACCACAGTTATGGACACTTAATTAGACCCTTTGGACAACTTGTGGTTATGGGGACCTGAAGGTTAAACTGAGAATTTAAAATCATACGTTTCCCCTTGAGAACACACAACTCAGGCATGTTTTAAGAGGATATGAGGAATGCTCAAAGTCATTGCCAATCTTTTTATAAAATACCTGCTGTTTTCAAGATATCTTGAAGACTTCTCGTTTGCCTGAGAACTGGGATTCATTGAGCTTCCTGAATCAGAGTATTTGCTGTGATTCTTTTCATTGAATTATAGAGGAATTACAGTATATAAGGAGTCCTGATGTGGCTCTGTGGGTTAATGTGCTGGACTGCAGTCACTTTGAACCTCAGGGTCGGCAGTTCAAGCTCACCAGCTGCTCCTTGGAAACCCTATACAGAGTCACTCTGGGTTGGAACTGACTTGACGGCACTTAACAACAACAATAGCAACAGTATATGAATCCACTCACACACACCCACATTATCCCTGACCACACTCACATTTCCTATAAACATAATATCCCATAAAAGCAAGTTAGGAATCAAACCCATAATTTCCTAAACTCAAGGGCCTCATGAAGCGTGTATGAAATATATTAAGCACCTTTCTTTCATTCCTTTGAAGCTTCTTAAACTGTGTGCCATAGACCAGTTGTTGTTAAGTGCCAATAGGGTGTCAAAAGAGCCTCTGGTGAGCTTGAACCACCAACCTTGCAGTTCAAGCGACTTTGCAGTCTGATGCATTAGCCCAGTAGGACTAATGCATCAGTATTAGGACACCAGGACTCCTATAGCATCAGTATTATCTGGGAGCTTGTTAGAAATGCAACTTTAGGGGCCCCAACTCTGGGGGTGAAGCCAAGAAATCTATGCTTTAATAGCGCGGTTCTCTGTGGTGCTCTAGGATAAGCACTGGACTGCAAACTGCAAGGTCAGTGGTTCAAACCCACCAGCTATTCCTTGGACAACTTATACAGGACTATGACTCAGAACTTCTAGGAGATTCTTCTGCATGTTGAAGTTTTAGAGGCACAGGTTAAGAAAGCACTGCTGCCGTGACAAAGGGCTTGAATTATATTGAGAAATTAATTCACTCACTTGCATCTTCTCCTTCCCACCCTGTCCTCACATTCTCTTTCCCCTTCTTCTAGAGAATAAATGTGTGTTTGTCTCTTTTGACAGGTCTAGAAAAAATGAAGGGTAATAATACATCATATATAAACGTGGATCTCTCTCTGGTGGTAAAGTGCATGGACCATGCATTAACAAGTCTCTTCCCTAAGACCCGTTATACTGCTGGAAAAGATGCCAAGATTTTCTGGATACCTCTGTCTCACATGCCAGCAGTTTTGCAAGACTTTTTATTGTTGAGACAGAAAGTAGACCTGGCTAATCCCAAAACGGTGTGACTCAGCTGACCACAAATGGCTGCCCTAGGCTATGAGATTGACTGATTCCCAGAGCACAGATCGTTTTCAATGCCTTACCTACTCCAGCCTTGACGTATTTAGAAGACCATTTTGATAAATAAAGGAATCCCACCACCAGTGGTAATTTCCCAGAGTCCTTTCTTTCTCAATCTTTTTTGAAAAGAAGGGCAGGGATAACATGTCACATGGGCAATACTTACCCAATATTTAGGCTTTGCATGCTTGCTATGATGTAAGAGACATGGAAAGATTTCCTCTTCCAAAATGATCTTCACTGCTGGCATACCCCTTACCTATAGTCCTCACCCTTTAGAGCAAGTCCTTAATTGTTCAAATCTTGTCCCTTATCAAAACATTAAGAGATTAAGTAGACTACTTTCATAAATGGATTACACATGTTCTGCTACCTGGCTGAAAAGAATCCTCCAAAGAACCAGAACACTGAGAACAAGAAAGGGATGTATAATGAAGCATTAGGAAACACTGGCCCCAGCTAAGGGGCAGTGGAAAATACTAGATGGAACTGCAAGTAGGAGAAGAGCAAAAGAGAAAGAGGAAGAGGGAGAAGAAAAAGAAATAGAGAACACAAGTAGAGTTAAGAAGACTTTAGAAAAACTCTACTACTCTACAGGGAGCTATGGAAGTTAAATATCTTGGTCAAGGCCACTGTGAATGCTGATGTACATGCAGATGTCTGGTGGAAAGACAGGAATAATAGACTAACAAGATACCAACCATTCCAGATAAGCAAAAATATAGAATATTTATGTCTATTCTGGTAAAAATACCAAATGCCAGCATATCTCAGTACAACTCATACTAGAGATGGTTGGCGGTCCTTCATTTGAGGTTTCCCATAAAAATAAATTAATTACAGGTTCTCTTTAGTCTACAACACCTTTAGTGTGCTCAGGCCTATTCCTTGCTCATCATATTCGTGGCTCCTGACGTAGCACCAGGAGCTCCTCAGAAACCCTATCCAGGGTCTGTATGAGTAAGAACTGATTCAACAGCACTTGACAACAACAAAGAGGATTGACCCAGGACTCATACCTCCTCCAAAGGAAACAGTATCCTATATGGATGCTTCCTCAGATCCCAGCACCCAGTACTACTTTCAAAGGTGTGTGTGAAGAAGTCTTGCTGTTGGTGCTGCTGCTGTGGAATGCTGTTGAGTTGGTTCCAACTCAAAGCCACCCTATATAGGGTTTCAGAGGCTTTACATTTCTGCAGGAGCAGAAAGCTTCATCTTTCTCCCTAGGAGTAGCTGGTGGGCTTTGGTTCAAGTCCAGTGCTTATCCTATGGAGCCACCAAGCATGAAGAAGCCTAGAGTGTCAGAATTCACTTGCTCTTTTTGCATTAATGAAGACGATTATGACATCATAAATTCTATATTTCTCTATGGTTTTATATATATTAGCCTTCTTATTCTTATTATTACTATTTTTACAATCGAGAAAAGTGGTACTCCTCTTTCTGTTACTCTTCTCATGATGAATTATTTCTAAGAATTCTTTGATGTGTTTGGATGTGAATTTTAGCCAGTTTATACCGTTTTTCCTTATCCACACATTAAAATATATATAAATGATAATTACTTAAAGAAAGAAAGAAAGAAAAGTGGGAATCAGAGTACCATCAGGAGGTAATGGGGCAAACTATCCTAGATAGCTCAGGAGACACTAATGAGAAGAATAAGAGGGCCTTAAATGAAATAAGGAGCCCTGATGTGGCACCATAAGATAAGCACTTGACCTCAAGGTCAGTTTGTACAGCAAGATAGGCGATTCAAACTCATCAGCTGCTCCTTGGAAATCCTATACAGGGTCACTATGAGTCGGAACTGGCTTCATGGCACTTAACAACAACAGCAACAACTGAAATAAGGTAAGGACCTCCTAGCATCACCATGCTATAATCTAATAAAACACTAGTAGGTGACCAGACTTCCCTCAAAGAAATCATCTAATCAGTAACTGTCTCACAGAGAGACTTCTGCTAACATCCTCAATATGACAAGTTTATGCTTCAATGCCACCAAAGAATACGGAGGTCATCTCCTTTCCAGCTCATTGTTGATTAGCTCTAGTTATTGTAATGTTCTTTATTATTTTTGAGTCAAAATCCATAAATGGGAGAAGAAAGGAGAAAAAACTGCTGTTCCTGCTACCATCATAATAATAATCACTCACGTTCACTGAGGCTTTATAAGCCACAAACCACTCAGAGGGCTGGACTTGTTTCTTTCTTTCTTTCTTGCATCATGTTTACAAGCTTTACGCAACACATATTTCTATGATCCCCTTTTACAGATGAGGAATCAGATTTCCAAGATTTTTTTTTTTTCAGCTCTAATAATACATGATTTCTAAATTGCCCATGGTAAAATGTTACAGCTCTTTAAAAATTTGGCAATGAATTTTATAACCCAAAATACATTCTTTCTGGCACTCTGAAGCTATCCTAATAAGAAACTCTAAAACTCTGAGAGTTGAGAGCATAAGACAAGCCTCCTGGCCAGTGGGATGCCCATGTTCTTGGACAAAGGTATGCAGGAACGATGGACAAGGGTATGCAGGAACGATGGACAAGGGTATGCAGAAATGATGGACAAGTGTTTGCAGAAATGATGGACACGGGTATGCAGGCTCTTCTCAATTTCCCACTCACCTCCACCTCCTGCTGAAAACACCTTTCTAAGAAATATGACTTTTTTTATGAACAGAAACATGAATACAAATGATTATCACATATGCTACCAACTGCAACACTTGTTCCTGAATGAAATGAATAAAAACATGGTAAGAAAAAAGTTCTTGCTCAGGGAGTCCCCCAAGGGCTCAAGTCTTCTGTGGATCCCTTGCTGGTGACTTCTTCACCCCGCAAGTTGTCAGCACAGGGAAAGGGAGGCTGGAAGAATTCTTTGAGTCCCCAAGTAGTTTGCCATCTGTGTGTGTACAAGTATCAGAAACATGTGCTCACTTTTTAAATCAGGTGTTATACATGGATATGCATAAACAAGAAACAAACCAGCGAATCAAGCTATGAAAACTGTACATTGGAAAACGTTAGCCTTCTTCCCACACCAGACCTCTAGTGCCTAGTTAGGAGTTCTTCATGTGTCCTTCCCCAAATGTGTAGATAAATATGTTGTTATTGTTTGCCATCTAGTTGACCCTGTCTCAGGATACTCCATACACAGCAGAATGAAGCATTACTGAATCCTATGCCATCCCTGTGATCAGCTGCAGATCACGTTGTTGTGTTCCATAGAGTTTTCATTGACTGATTTTTAATAAGCTATTGTGGAGTCCACTGAAGCTTTTACAGCATCATAGCAACACGTGGTGGTGGTTACACGTTAGGCGCATTGGCTGGGAATTGAACCAGGGTCTTGTATGGAAGGCGAAAACCCTACCACTGAACCATCATTGCTCTCATAGATAAATACTGGTCTATAGATATTCTCCTTGCATTCTCTTTCACATAAATGGCAACAGTACTAGTTCTACACATGTAGAAAGCACAACAGATTTTTAAAAAATTTAAATGTTCACAGTTTCCTTTTGTAATCTGGTCAATAGACAGTAGGATTCCATCAGTTTCCCCCTCTTGACTTAGAAAACCAGCAAACAAGTTCATTAAATAATAATAACCATTATTCTTTCATTAAGTATATCTAAAAGTTAATATTCTATACATCCTGGGTTCCACTCCAACTCAAACTTAATGCAGCAATTATCCTTACCTTTGGTAAAATGGAAAGCTCATTGGTGTCACGGTTAAAACACTCAGCTGCAAACCAAAAGATCGATGGTTTGAACCCATCCACAGGAGAAAACTGTGATGGTCTGCTTCTGTGAAAATTTACAGCCTTGGAAACCCTGTGGAGCAGTTCTACTCTATCCTATGCAGTCATTATGAATTAGGGTTGGTGCAATGGCAGTGGATTTGGGTTTGGGGTTGAAAACACAAGAAAGGAGAAAATTGTGTTGAATATAAGTTTCTAAGAGTGTCTGTCTGCTAGCAGCCATCTGCGGCACAACTATTGGTCTTTCCCCATTTGAAACAAAGAAACTTAAAGAAACTCAAAGACACAAGGACATAATTAGTCTAAAGAACTAATGGAGAGCTCAATCAGAAGTAAAAAGAAGAGGGGAAAAAAAAAGTATTCTCATACAATTTGATGAATTTGACCTACACCTATGGAAGCAGTAGCTCAAAAGAGGGAACAAGTCCTTACAGCAAGAATCATTCCCACCCCCTCCACACACAGAGTAGACAGGGATGGGCAACTTGGACATTGGCTATCCAATATGGGGGGCGGGGGGCTACAAAGGCAAGAAGTGACTGGTTTACAAGCTTTCAAAAGGGAACCTAGATCCAGAGGGCCTGGAGAAAGGTAGAATCTCCAGTGAGTAGTATTCAATCTGACTAGGTGGGGCTGATGCAATGAAATGCAGACGGATCTCTTGTAATACAATAGTGAATAATTGTTATCAGGACTGATTGTGAGGGTTGGAAATGTAAAGGTAGACGTTTTATAGCAAGGAGGGGAGTGATTAACTTTTCAGTCTAGGAGCGGAGGTCCCTAGGACCATCCAGGGAGAAAAGCAGATTGCGGGACCCTACCTAGAGAAGCAATGATGCCTGAAATGGAGGCAGAGACGATGATGTGGAGCGATGGAGCAGCTGGAGACTTTAGATCCAGAGAGGGAGAGCGACTGTGTGCTGAAGACCTGGAGGGTACGGGGGAAGGATTGCATGGAGGGGATTGTAACCATGGCAATGAGACAATATACAATAGAATGAATATATAACTAATGTTCTCCCATGTAAACTATCACATAATTCACAATAAAACATTTAAGAAAAAAAAAGAACTAATGGATCACATAAACTTCAGTCTCTATTACTTTGAATCAGAAGAACTAGATGGTGCCAGACTCCCACTTCTGAACATTCTGGAAGAGATCACAAAAGAGGATCCTGGGTAGAGTGGGAGAAAATTATTGAACAAACCACAAAATCTTTTTTTTTTTTTTTTAAATCCAGGTTTAAATTAGTCCAATGGACTAACAGACCATGTGAACATCTATCTCAGTGTCCCAGAGAACAAAAGAACTAGAAGCACCTGCCTACCATTTCCAATTGCTCTGAAAGGGACCCATTAGAAGGTCCTGAGAAGAGAGGGAGAAAATGTTGAACAAAATTAAAAATCATTAAAAAATAAACAAGCAAAAAAATAGGCTTATAGGCTTACTGACCAGATAGAGATGGGTGAAACCTCCGAAACTTAATCACTCTTTAGGATTAGATCGCGACCCTTAATCACTCTTTAGGATTAGATCGTAACTCACCTCCTCTCTCCATGGCTCATCTGTCAGCTCAACATAGACAGACACACAGGCTGAATAATAATACCATGGAGGTATGCACTCCTTCAAAGGGCAGTATATGCCCCGGGATAAACTTCAGAAGGCAGGAATGGATAAGGAAGGAGGATGAATAGAAATGGTAAACAAAGGAAGGGAGTGGAAAGAGGGCTGGTACTTATGGGTACTGAAATCAACATTATGAAATAAAACGTATATGAACTGCTGAATGGAAAGCCAATTTTCATGTAAGCCAAAATAAGAAGTAAAAAATATATAAATTCTAAAAGAAGTTTTCTTGTATATGTAATCCAGATGTTTACCTGTGCTTTATTGACTACACAAAGGTTTTTGATTATGTGGATCATGACAAGCTATGGACAACATAGCGGAAAATGAGCATTCCAGAACACTTAACTGTGCCCATAAGCAAACTGTACATAGGGCAAGAGACAGGTGTTCGAATATAACAAAGGAACAACCCATGGTTTAAAATTAGGAAAGGTGTATGCCAGGGTTGTACTCTTTCACCATTCTTATTCAGTCTGTATGCTGAGCAAATAATCTGAAACACTGGAATATATAAAGACAAATGTGGCATCAGGGTTGGAGGAAGACTTATTAACAACCTGCCATATGAAGATGATATAACCTTGCTTGCTGAAAACAAAGAGGACTTAAAATACTTACTGATGCAGATCAAAAATCACCACCTTTGGTATGGGGTGCACCTCAATGTAAAGAAAACAGAAATCCTTACCACTGGACCAATAAACAACACCCATATAAATAGAGAAAAGGTTGAAGTTGGTAAAGACTTCATTTTGTTTGAATCAACCATCAACACTCATGGAAGTAGCAACCAAGAAATCAAATAACATATTACATTAGACAAATCTACTGCACAAGATCTCTTTAAAGTGTTGAAGAACACAGATGTCAGTTTGAGGACTAAGGTACACCTGATCCATATCTTGGTATTTTCAATAAGCTCATATACATGTGAAAGCTGGACAGTGAATGAGGAATATCATAGAATTAATGTATTTGAGTTATGGTGTTGGAGTAGGATTTTGAAAGTACCATGGACTGCCAAAAGAACAAACAGATCTGCCTTGGAAGAAGTACAGCCAGAGTGCTCCGTGGAAGTCAGGATGGCCCGACTTCATCTCTCATACTTTGGACATATTGTCAGGAGGGACCAGTCCCTGGAAAAGGATATCATGTTTGGTTGAAGTGGAGGCTAGGAGAAAAAGAGGAAGACCCTCAGTAAGATGCATTGGCGCAGTGGCAGCAGTAATGGGCTCAGACATAGCAATGACTGTTAGGTTGGCACAGGACCCCCGCAGTGTTTTGTTCTGTTGTTCATAAGCTCACTATGAGTCAGTACTGACTCGATGGCACCTAACAACAACAACAACAACTCTGTTTACCAACAATAGCCGCCATACATGTAATCACCAATGCATTAATAATGATTCCAAACTAAGTTCTCCTCTATGTGAAGTTTATTAACTATTTTAGGAAACCGTTTAGAAAAGATTACATTTGCCTTTGGGGATAAGAGTGTTGGATTCATTGAGAGTCGGTTCCATGACATCAATAGTTATGGGTTTCTAAAAGTTAAACACTGATTGGAACCTTCCTTGTCTTCGTTTTTGTTGTTTTTGTAGGTAAATTACTGGGCATCCACCTAATAGTTAACTTACTTGACTATTGGTTTAGCAAATAAAGTATTAACAAAACTGCTCTGTCTGATTCTAACAGCTAAACCTTTGTTAAGTAAACCATTCTCCTTCTGTGGGGAAATGGGTCACCATGTTGATTATCACCTAGAAATGTCTTCTTCTTCTTGTTGTGAAGTGCTGTCGAATCGGTTCCAACTCATAGTGATCCTGTGTAGGGTTTCCAAGGAGCACCTGGTGAGCTTCAACCTCCAACCTTGTGGTTCAAACTGATCTTGTGTTCCAGTGCATTATTCTGCAGCACCACACTAAGGGAGCCATACAGCATTGGTTTGGCAGGATCATACAGTAAAAACAATTCTTAGGTGGTTCATATACTCTACCTTCTTTCCTCTAAGCATCTTTCCTAGATAAGTACCTTCAAAAATTTGTGAGACAACTGCTTAAAAGTGCTTCACAAGTAGTTAAGAACAAAGACTCAATGATTGAAGACCTGGAATCAGACCACAGCTCTGTGTTAGTGTTGACCTGGCCATTGGCAGCTTATTTAATTTCCCTAGATCTTCATTTCTTCCTCTCCAGGATAGAGATAAAAGTACCTGCCTTAGAAAAGTTACAAATTAAACAAGTGAATGCATGTTAAAGCTTAACATTGTACACAATAAATGCTAGCTGTTGCTATTGTTCATGTTGTTGGCATCTTCTCAAATTAATTTAGGCTTTTAGTAAAATCTAGCTGTAAGTCAGCTGCCTCTGGGCCTGCTATTTGGATGGACTGGCCAAGGCCAAGGACAAAAGCAATAGTCTAAATTTCACTCTTCAAAAATTTTAAAGTTAAAGGTGATAAAAAGAGATTGGTTCCACAAAGGAACACCCAGAATGAAAGGGAGAAGAAAAATCACCTGTAGAAAAAGACACGCAAAACATCGATTGGTCATGATTTTCTCAGGGTGTCCTCTGTGGAAAGTCTACAGTGGTGTGCTACAACTACAGAAGACGAAGGACTGACCTCACAGCCCCTCAGTTACCAGAAGTATATTCCAATCAAGATGGCAGAGTTGAAACGTTCTTCACATCTCCTCACCCACTTGTTAATTTCCAAGAAAAGCGAATGGAGGGCTGGTGTTGTGAGAAACATTAAAAAAAGTTATCTTATACCTAAGGGAGACAGATCCCAGAGAGTAACCAGAATCGGGAAGTAAGAGCCACCGCCCATCATCACCCCTGCTAAAATAAGATGATGATAATGATAATGATTGTGATCAGATCTTGAGCAACTACTCCGTGTCAGGCACTGGGATGAGTATTTTCCATAGACGATAGCTTCATTTAATCCTCACACAACTTTGCAAGGTGCTTATGAAAAAGAGCAGAAATCAGATAGGAAAAGTGATTCACTCAGGAGGTACCAATTGACACCATAAAGCTCTATCTTCCACAGCCTTCTGAAGGCAGCCACCAGAGATGCATGCTGCTAAGGGCCCGTATCATCCTGTGAAGATTGTAGTTTCAGAACATCCAAGCCACAGTAAATGAAACAATTAACAGTGAAGTAGACTCATTTGGTCTTCAGTAAAGAATTCTGAACAATGAAAGTATCATTATAAAAAATAACTAGCATGATCATGTTGGTGTCAGAACAGATTCTCATACAAAATCCTTGGTGAATTTGCGTCTGGTACTGACTGCTTTTGTGCCATCACATATGGCCTGGCTTTTGTCCTCTGTGCTGACCTAGCAGCATTTTCCTTGCACTTTTCAAGTACAATGTAATGAAACACAGTGGAGAAACCACAGGAAATACTACAGTCAGATTATGAAGTGAACTATTTCATTGTGGAATTTAAAAAAGGGGGTGACAAAATTGGAAGGCCCTGCCCCTTTCTCTAGGTGACGAAGAAACCTGTGGCAACAAAAGAAACATCAAGGGGAATACCGGGGTACCTGACTTACAATTTTGGGTTTCCAAATGTCTCCAGTTAAATGCAAACCAAGTGCAACTCCTCTTGGCATGTGTCCTCAGCTGCCAGAAGCAGTGTAATGGAAGATGAATACAGGAGAAAATGCTGTACTTCAAAGTGCTCTCATATTTACTAATATTTAGTATTATACTTGACTCCACATCAGGTAACAAGCATTTCCCGAGCTGAGCAGAGGGCTGAAAGAATGCCATGTGGCCACATTGCTTAAGCTCTCTCTCTGCGTTCCATCGCTAGATGGTTAGAGTGACAGCCGCTCTTTCATTACAGCAGGAAGTGAAGTAAGCCCACCTGTACTTGTGCAAACTGGAGAGGAAGTTTGCAAATGTGCCTATGAGCCAGAAATAAGCCAACATAGAAAGAAAGTGTGAATGAATAATAGAAACACATGGGATAATTGAATGTTTTTTATCTGAATGTGCACGACATAACATTACTTGCTAGCACAATCCTCTCTACAACATTATATGGTGCTGGTGGTGGCGGTGGTGTGCTGTGGAGTCGGTTCTGACTCATAGCGACTCTGTGTAGGATTTCCAAGGCTGTATATCTTTACAGGAGCAGAAAGCCTCATCTCTCTCATGCGGAATAGCTGGTAGTTTCGAACTGCTGACCCTGAGGTTAGCAGCCTGACACGTAACCACATTATATGGTAGGTGCTATTAGTGTGCTTCATTTTACAGATGGGAAAACTAGAGATTTGGGCAAGACTGACTGACATGCCCCAAGTGACACAGGCACACATACAAAATGAACACTTGCACATACATACCACACACACACACACACACACACACCACAGGCAACAGAATTGAAAAATCAGTGCTGGTTCATAACCATCCTCCCCTTCTATTCCAGCCCCACTACAAGGCAAGATTTCAAAATGATCTATTTATGTCTTCTAATGAAGCAGCAGTCAATAAATCAAGTGACATATTGCATTAGGCAAATCTGCTGCACAAGACCTCTTTAAAATGTTTAACAGCAAAGATATTAGTTTGAAAACTAAGGCGTGCCTGACCCAAACCATAGTATTTTCAGTAGGCTCATATGCATGTGAAAGTTGGACAATGACTAAGGAAGACCATAGAAGAATTGATACATTTGAGTTATGGTGTTGGAGGATAGTATTTAAAGCACCATGGACTGCCAGAATAGCAAACAAATCTGTGTAGGAAGAAATATAGCCAAAATGCTCCTTAGAAGTCAGATGGCAAAACTTCAGGGTGGCAAAACTTTGGGCATATTATCAGGAGGGACCAGTTTCTGGAGAAGGACATCATGTTTGGTAAAATGGAGGTTAGGAGAAAAAGAGGAAGCCCCTCAATGAGATGGATTGGCACCATGGCAGCAGCAATGTGCTCAAACATACCAACCATTGGGAGGTTGGTGCAGAATTGGGCAGTGTTTCTTTCTGCTGTGTATAAGGTTGCTATGAGTCAGTACTACTCGACAGCACCTAACAACAACAACAACAAATTAAGTCCTCTTTCTTTTAAGTAAGTCATTAATGCTGCAAGAGAAGTTAGTCTGTAAAATAGTCTCGCATTTACCTATACTAAGGAGCTCTGGTAGCGTAGTGGTTACGAATAGGGCTGCGAACCTTAAGGTCAGCAGTTTGAAACTACCAGCTTTTCCTCAGGAGAAAGATGAGGCTTTCTGCTCCTGTAAAGATTTACAGCCTCAGAAACCCTGTACAGGGTCACTATGAGTCAGTTCCGACTCCATGGCACATAACAACCAACCAATAACCTAACAACTAACGAGTTGCCAGGAGACTAATTCTGACACATGGTGAGTCCATGTGTGTCCAAGTAAAACTGTGCTCCTTAATCAAAAACCAAGATTGATTTTTTAGCTGTAGACCACCAGGCTTCTCTTCTGAGACACCTCTGTTGTTGTGAAGTGCCATTGAGTTCTTTACAACTCATAGCCACTAACTGAACTAGCAATCTAGGGCCTATACTACAGCGCCACCTTTAGGTGAACTCAACCTGCCAACCTTTCAGTTAACAACAAAGCACGTTAACTGTTTACACCATCCAGGGTGTTCATATCACCTAAACCAAAACACCAAGCCCATTATAGCCTAGTCTCCACCAAGTCCACCTATAATCCTTCTTTTTCCCTTTCATACAAACATAAAAAGCAGAAGAGTAACTTTTAATTAACCCAAACTCTTCTGTGACAGCGAAGCAGAACCAAATAAATTGAAGGTGAAAGAAAATTAGAATCTGAAAAGGTCTGAGTTTTGTTAGAAAACATTTTTAATATTACACTAGAGTAGGTCACTAGAAAAACCTATTCTTGACTCTTACTGAAGCCAAAAGCTCTAAATCATCAAGACGTGCGTTGTTACCCTCTAGAGGCTTTGCTCCAACAGCTTCAAGACAGCCCATTAGTAGATCTTCTTCTCATTTCGCCTCTAGCCCACCAAGCAGCCCAATCTTCAATGCAATGGCTCAGCACTTTCTCCTAACTGTCAGAGTAAATGGCCACATCTATTCTGGATATGGTTGTATGAGCTATTTAGGATAAAGTTTGAAAGAGAATTACTTTGTAAATCAATTAAAAGTCTACTACTCGATATATCTTTTGAAGGAAAAGGCAGATTCATGAACACAGGTGATGTATCTGTGTGCCGGGCGAGTTGAAACTGGGAAGATGTCCAAATTTGAGAAAGACAGGTAAGAGGCTAACATTTACTAAAAGGCAGCAGGCACTCACACATGAAGGAGCTTCAGAAAGATCATGGAAAGATAAAATTGAAATATAATGGAAATTTCCCATGAACTTTTTAAAGCCCCCTCATATGCCATCTCTCATTCTCACAATAACCCTGAAATACACTTATGCCTGCCAGCATTTTGAAGGGGGCAAAACTTAGAAACATTAAGTCCGTGGTCTCACTGTTCACTAGTGGGTAACATAGGAGTTGAATTCTAGTCACTAACTCCCAGATCCAAGCACCTTTCCACTGTGTAGTTGGTGTAATACTCAGGTAAGTAGGAAAATCCTGCATGTGCTCTGTTCCTTCTCCAACCGGTTGTGGCCAGGGTACAGGGCACTGTGGCTTCCAGGGTGTTAGACAAATCAGTTCCAGAAGCTACTCCCTTTCTATTTCTATTACCACTTCCTCCAGCCCCAGGGGATCAGTAAAAATGGTGCAAAATCCCCTTCTTATTACCCAATCTACTGCTCATTTTTGGCCAGGATTAAAGTATGTAATCTGAATGCTGCCATTTAGACACTAGAGGGCGTCTGATGCTCATAAAACATCTGGGATTCTCAGAAAGTGCTGTGGTGATGTGGGGGGAGGTGGGGGAAGAGGGGGGTTGTGTGCCAATGAGCCTGTCAGACTCATATAGGGTTTCTGAGGCTGTAAATCGCTGTACAATTATCAGCTAAACACACAACCCACTATGCTATCAGAGTACTTTTTTTGTTATTATTCAGTATCGTGAGGTCAGTTCCAACTCATAGTGATGCTTTATAGAGTTTCCAAGGAGAGTCTAGTGGGTTTGAACTGCCAACATTGTGGTTAGCATTCCAGTGCTGATACCATAGTGCTACACCAGGACTGTAACCTCTTTCAATTACATTGGGTAAGAGTATGCATAGTCTGTTCCACTACCCCTAAGTATCACTTATAAATGGACCAAAATCTGTCATGTTTTGAAACAAACTTGTTTCATTTGTTCAATAAAAGAACAGGTCCCCACTGTCTGGTGGAAACCCAACATCAGGATACCCTAGAGTTACTATACAGAACACATATGATCAGTGATAAAGCCCAAGTGATCAAAAATACTCCAAATAATCAACTGCTCTGGTAGCATAGTGGTTACAAATCAGGCTGTGAACTGCAAGGTCAGCAGTTCGAAACTACCAGCTGTTCCGCAAGAGAAAGATGAGGCTTTCTGCTCCCGTATAAAGATTTACAGCCTCAGAAACCCTGTACAGGGTCACTATGAGTCGGAACTGACTCCACAGCATATAACAACAACAACAAGAGATCAAAAGGGCAGCATTTACCCAAGGACACAATTGAGAAGGGTTAGGGAAGAAGGAAAAATGGAATCCAGGAAGGAAGTAGGATAAGTGATGTTACATTGTACTGACATGAAATCAAATGTGTATGAATTGTTGAATGGATAACGGATCTGCTCTGTAAACCTTCACCCAGTTCACAGTAGAAAGTTCAAAAACAAAAAAGATAAGTAAAAAATAACTATTCCCAATTAGTCCTATGGACTAATGGAACATGTAAGCATCAGTCTTCATGCCTCTGAGATCAGAAGAACCAGATGGTACCCAGCAACCACTCCCAACTGCTCTAAAAGGGGTCACATTAGAAGGTCTGAATCAGCAGTGGGGGAAGAAGTGGAACAAAACTCAAAATTATAAATTTTTTAGAAAGAAAGAAAAAAAGGCCTGGCTTCCTGGTCACAAAGAGACTAGAGGAACCTGCAACTATGGCTGGAAAAGAACTCACCCTGGAAGCCCAATCTTCAGCCAAGCAACAGATAGGTATACATGGGGAACAACATCCTCACCATGGAATGGTCAATCATTCTAAATCAAAAGGGCAACAGTTACCTTAGGACCAAATTGAGAAGGGATGGGAAGGTGGATGGAATGGAAATAGTAACCACAGGGAGGGATCAGGATAGAGGGAATCATCAGCATGGAGCGGATTACAATCACTGATATGAAATAAAGTGTATGATAATGTTGAATGTAAAACTGCTGATCTGCTCTGTAAACCTTCACTCAATTCACAATAAAAAGTTAAAATAATAATACTCCAAGGCATTTAAAACAAACAAATAACCCATCTCCAAAATCCAGCCCATCTCCTGAGCTCATAGCTTCTTAGAGAAAGAACACAAATGGGTGAAGTTCGTCAATGGGAGAAGTTGGTTCCACCCCAGGGAAGCCCAGAGAGCACAGACACAGACGGAAGGGGCAGCAGCAGGGTTTTCTCATTTTGTGACACCGACGCAGGGGGCCCAGGTGCCCCCACTATGTGCTGGGGCCTTTCAAAGCTCGGCCCTTGACAACAAGTCTTTGAAATAACCGGGTGATGGCAACACAGGTTTGGCATTAATATGCAAATAAGCTCTTATTCAAGTCTCCCACTTCATGCTTTGGATCTTTTTTAAATTCAGCCACTAACAAAAAATAAAGGAGGAAGAAAAGTAGTGCGACCTTCGCTTGGTCTCTCCCACTGACCTCCTTGCGCTGGAGCCAACAGCATTTTTGAGACCACAGAGAAAGAGGGCTGGGGTCTCAACTAGGAGACAGGAACCGCTAAGGACATTTCCATCACCTCTCTTTAACAAAAGCTTTGCTATAGATAAATAGGAGCTACTCAGATCTGTCAATCATTCGCAGTTGCTCTATTTTCACCACCACCAAGATGCTTAAAAAGAGAAAGTTTACCACAAAGCCTCCACCGGTGGATTGGGGGAAATCATGGGGAGGCTAATGGGGGGATGTCTGTAAACTTGCCAGTCTGCTAATTGTGCGTGTCATTTCCTTAGACTCCCTGCATCCCTCACTGGGGCCTGTGTAATCACTTTGGCTTCCGTGCTCCTTCCTTTGTCTGCACGATCCTGGGAGATGGGCCTGCAGGGAGGCCCCTCAGAGGCAAGCATGTCTTTATAACACGATGTGACAATGAGTTTGGAAAATTTGCTGGCTAAACGTTAATTACGAATAGCAACGTTGCATCATTAGCCATTGCTTTCCTGAGACACAAACGTTAAGTGGTGGATCTTTCCCATCTCTATCACCCATCTACCACTCAACGGACAACCGCGGGCACCCAGCAGGCGATGACTGACAACCCGATTGTAAATCTGTCCTGCCCGCAGGGGGAAGGGACAAGTTCAAGAAAAGCCTGAATCCCCTGCCAACCCAAACCTAAGATAAACAGCTGAATGATAAAGAAACAAAAACAATCGCTCAGTCTTCAGAAGATGAATTATACCCTTTTTCAAAATTCCTGGCAGTCACTCAAAGGAATCCAAAATCATGGACCTTTCTTTGCCTTCAGTGAGCAAAGATTTCAAGTTTTTGCTTCTGGGATAGAGTAGTGAATTATAGGAGCAAAACCAAACCAAACCAAACGCATTGCCATCCAATGGATTCCAACTCAGTAGAAATATTCCAGAGGGTTTCTGAGGTTGTAAATCTTTACAGAAGCAGATAGCTGCATGTTTTTCCCACAGAAGCTGGTAGACTGCAGTGACTATGACCAACTTACCAGCTAGCAACCCAATGTCTAACCTACTGTGCCAATCTATGTTTGATAGAGCGGAGTCAGGAAGAGGTAGCCTGTCCAATGGAATGAGCTTGTCATACTAACATGGATAACAAAGAAACTCTGCCAGGTTCCACCTTTGTTAGCTGGTAGATTATGACTGTGCCTCTAACCCATGCTCACCCTTCCAGCAATATTCTGCAGCACCAAGCTCCTAATTCTCCTCCTGTTTGGGATAACTGACCTTGTCTTTGATATGACAAAAAAGTCACTCACTCTCCTCCTGCTTCTGTGAGGCCTCTACACAGACACCTTCCTGGACCTCAACACCTTTGAACAATCTTTCATTTAATTTTATCTTCCTGTACTGAGATGCGGACAGATATTATTAGTTGCATTGTTTGAGATGGAAACCAGGGTTTCTAGGAGAACAGAATACTAGAGCAAACTGAAACAAACAAGACCTCTCTTCCAGCTCCTGGTGCCCTATCTTTCTCTTGACTGAGAAGTTTCCCTCCTTCCTTTCTTTCCCTGTGTCCTTTATTCTTTTGTTTCCTCTTGCAGATCAGTTGAGTGACTTGAATGCCTTAGATCCACCAGTGAACTGTGGACACAGCTGCCGAGTTTGGGGGTCTTTTTGTTTTTAGCAACTCTCCTAAAATGAGAGTACACACTAAGGTTAGGGTTAGGGATTGCCTTTTAACTTCTCAGTGTAACTCTCCCCCCGCCCCCTTTGATTATTAGGGATGATGGTATTGTTTTTGAAGATAATCCAGTAATTTGTAACATGTGAAAGGAACTGGGTTGGTCTAGAGAACCATAGTGCTCAGGTAGCAAGGTGCATGCTATCTGCATTTGATCAGTTTCCAGTGTCGCGTTTCTTTCTCTAACCCTTTAACAATAAATCCCTGCATTTTCACTGCAGACAAGGAGAGAGGAAGATGGCAGTGGGGTGCAATTGGGTTGTAATTTCAGTAAAAATTTGTCAAATCAACTTCCTCTTGCTAACAAGGGGAGACTAGGGATTAATTGGAAATAATTGCCCCTTATGTAATCTGTTTGGTCCACTATTGTTTGTAGCCATCTTACTAACTACTCAGATTCTTCCTTTTTCTCTTTCATTAAAGGAAAGGTGGGAGGAGACTACAAACTGAAATGCATAGAGCAGGTACCCAAACTGTCAGAGATTGTCTAGTGTTGCACCCCTTAGTATTACATGTCTCTCCTTGGCCTTGTCTTCCAGCTTAAAGAGCTTCCTTCCACAGGAGTCATAGGAACTGGTAGGGAGAGAACACGATGGTCATTCCAAGACGGTGCTCACTGCTGAAACTCAGGAGCTTCCGACCAGCTGGGGCCTCCCCACTCCTCAAGTTGGGTTCTCTCATAAGAGCACTTTCTACAATGTTTAGGAGCTGAAATATCCTTGCCCTCTAGTTTTTATACCCCCTTCAATTTATTCAGAAAGACCCTGAGGAGTGCAAAGGTTTTTGATGGGCTACTAACCTAAAGGTTGGTGGTTCAAACCCACTGAAGAAAGACCAAGCAATCTGCTCTTCCATAAAGATTCCAGCCTAGAAAAGCCTATAAGCGGTTCTACTCTGTAACACATGGGTTCACCATGAGTTGAAATCTACTTAATGGCAATGGGTATTCAATGCATTCAAGAATTTTTTGCTGCGGGTCTGTCAGCTTGCTCCAGAGCATTTGCCTTCATTCTTTCTGGGGACTCAAGGGGGCCTAAGACTCCTTGTTATACAAACAGAACTCTCCATTGTCTGCCTTCCCCCACAGCCCTTCCAGGACAAGCTTTCACTTGTCTGAATTCCAGGACAGAACACAGAATGGGTTCCTTTCTGAGACCTATCCCATTAATCATCTGTTTGGGATTGAGAATGAGTTTTCTCATAGAAACAATGTGTCAACTGGTGGTCCAGGCCCCTCGTCAGCAAGCAAGAGCCTATTGAAAACAAATGCAATTCAACAGTAGAACTAACAGTAAGAAGGGCAATAGGAGGCCACAGAAGGTCACATAGTCAGGAGGTAGGAGAATAAAGAAAAAGAGAATGACCTTCTGTCCCGGGTACAGTCCTGGGAAAGTTTCTAAAGCAAACCAAACATGTTGTAATTTCCCACCCTACTCTGCCATGCATCCCTTCACCAGCGCCCACCAATCTCTCCTCAAGCAATCCAGGGCCCCTGTGGTCTGGGCCAGGACTCCCAGCCTGGCCTGCATATCAGGTTGCTCCAGGTACCAACTTTCAGTATCTACCTGCTCTCTATCCCTTGGTCCCTCTGCATTGATCTACTGTCTCCTCTGAGCAGTAGAAGGAAACCAGATAAGCTCAAGTGTGAAAGGTTTGGGCAGCCCTATTCTGGTTGCAAAGTAGATTACGAGCTGAGCTGCTAACCACAATATCAGCAATTCGATTCTACCAGTTGCTCTGTTGGTGAAACATAAGGCTTTCTGCTCCTGTAAAGATTTACAGTCTCAGAAACCCTATACAGGTTTCATACTCAGTACCTATGAGTCTGAACTGATGCCATGGCACATAACCACCACCACAATTGTGCCAGGCTAAACCCTCACTGCCCATCCTCATACCACCCTGGGACTTGGTTTGGAGTCCTGGTGTGGTGCTGTGGGTTAATGTGCCAGACTGCAAAGCCGTTTGAATTGCAAGGTCGGCAGTTCAAGTTCATCAGCTGCTCCTCAGAAACTCTGTACAGGGCCAACTGTATATAGGAATCGACTCAGTGGCACTTAACAACAACATTCTGTACATACGGAGTTCTGGTATGGTGCTGTAGGATAAAGCACTGGACCAAAAAATCTGTTTGAACTTCAAGGTCGAAGGTGCAAACCCATCAGCCGCTCCTCAGAAACAGGGTCGCTGTGAGTTGGAACCGACTTGGTGGCACTGAACAGAACAAAACAAAACAAAACTCCGTACATGAGAATTCTTAAGTTTTAGAGACTAAATGACGGAGTGGAATCTCTCTACCTATAACCTGGTGAGCTCTTAGCAATGCTTCATTTTCTCTCAGTAGCTTCCACTCTGGACTAGCATCAAGTTAACTCCTCAAATGTCTTTTAGTGGACATTTGGCCATCCTATTCAATTAAAAACCTTTAAAAGTCCCAGTAAGATAAGTAACAAAAGTCAGGATATAAATATAACTGGACCCTTATAATGAGCATAGAGCTTTGGTGTCAGTGTGGTTAAATTACTCAGCTGCTAACCAAAAAGTTGAAAATTCCAACCCACCAATCACTCCACAGAAAAGATGAGATAATCAGCTTCTTTAAGATTTACAACCTTGGAAACCCTATGGGGTAGTTCTACTCTGTTCTTTGTTGTTGTTGTTGTTAAACACCATCAAGTCTATTCCAACTCATAGCAACTCTGTACAGGGTTTCCAAGGAGGGCTGGTGGGTTTGAGCTGCCAACTTTGTGGTTGACAGTCCAGTGCTTATCCTACAGCACCACACCAGGAATCCAGTTCTATAGGGTTGCTCTAAATCTGGAACCAACTCGACAGTAATGGATTTGGGTTTGATTTTTTTATTCTTCTTTTTATTTAGGTGAAAGTTTACAGAGCCAAGTGATATTCCATTCAACATTTCATATGTATCTTGTTTTATGACATTGACTGCAATCCCCACAATGCAACAGTGCTCTTCCCACTACCCCCTTGTGTTCACCATTTCCCTTCTTTCTTCTTCCCTATCCCTTCCTGCCTTCTACGCTCTATCCCTGGGCCAATGTCCCACACACACACACACTTCTTTTTTGTCTCATATGGTTGACTGTTCTAATGAGCGTGTTCCCCTTATGTCCTTTCTGTCATTTGTCTATAAATTGAACCTCGAGAGTGAGTTCAGTTCCAGACATGAAGAGTGTCTAAGAGTCATTGTCTCAGGGGTTCCATCAGACTTTACTAGACCAGTAAGCCTGGTCTTCTTAATGATTTTGAGTTGTGTTCTACATCCACCCCACGCCCTACCTCCACCTGCCACTCTGTCCAGGACCTCCCAGTGTACTCCCGTCTGTGCAGTTCAGCAATGGCAGCTGGGCACCACCCCTTGACGTAGTTCTTCTAATCTCAAGGTCATGAAGACTGGGATCCATTGGTCTAATTGCTTCCTTGCGGCTTTGATTTCTTCACTCCTCTTGGCTCAATAAAGGGTGAGACTACTAGTGGCACCTTAGGTAGCCATTCATAGGCTTTTACAACCCCAGATGCTATGCACCTAAGTGTAGACCATTGTCTTTGTGGTCTATGTTATGCTGATTGATCTTGGTGCCCCCTGAGACAATGCCTGATGTCCAAACCTAGTGACTCATTCCTTCAAGGTATTTGGCTATGGCTAAGTTTTCCTAACTTTGTCTTCTGCATGGTCTACTATATCCATGAATATATTTGAAGTACATAGAAATGCATATGTAGAAATATCCTGTGTTAATTCATGGTACAGTTCCATTTGCCTTCCCACCCCTATTCAGCTTGAGTGTCTATATATCTACTTGTAAACTGACTATGATTACTGTTATCATAGGATTGTGTAATAGTATTTACCTTTGTTGCCTTTAACTTCCAGTGTCTCCTTTAGCCTTGATCATCTTGTGCTAAACTCCCTCTTTATTGTACATTGACTTTCCCTTCACCCACATGAATATGTGGTTTTGCTTTCATAATGAGCATATGTATTATCTCCTCTGAATTGTGAAGTGTCCGTGACTGAACCATCCTTGAGGTAGGCAGGATAAGTATATATCCATAGATTCATTCATCCTTTGATGTAAGTTTGGTTTTCTGTGGATTTCTTTCTTGCCTTACCCTTTAATTTCTTTCAGCTTGCTTATTCACTGACTCACTCTTACTCATTTCAATTATTCAGTGTCTGTTAAGTGCCAGTTCAATGTTAGAGGCTATAGCTATAGAAGTGAAAGCTCGCCATTTTCCTGATACAAGTAAAAGGATAATCACAATGTTTAGCAAGACTAGAGTGGGGGTGAACTCGAAGTTCCATGAAAGTGTGGGGAAGCAACAGACATCCCACTTGACTATAAAAAGACCCACCTAGGAAATGACAAATAAATATTAAGATACACTTAGCTGTCAGAGCTATCATTATTTTTAACTTTTTATTGTGGATTGAGTGAAGGTTTACAGAACAGATCATCAGTCCCACATTTGCCATCATTCATTTTTGAGAGAGAGAGATCAGAACAACCTTTGAGGAGTTTTGTTGTTTTTCACATTTCCCCAGAAGACGTGGCTGGCATGGTCAGCAAGGCAAGGGACGCACCACTGAAGTTCACCTGTCCTGGAGCACATATTCCTCAAGAGAATATATCAAGGTGCTGGCTCATTATAGACTCAAGTGCTAAGGTTAATATTGGCCCAAAGAAGCTGTCACCTAGCTGGGGAAGCAACACAGAAGAACTTGTCCAAAACGATGAGGTCTCTGTGAGGGTGAAGTGCTCTCCTCGGAGAACCCTCATTAAATCACATCAGTGGTAATGGAAAAGCAAGACAATAATGCACTAGGGCCAAAGTTAGTGTATCTGTCCTACGGATGGAGGAGTTCTGGTGGTGCAGAGGGTAAGCACTCTGTTGCTAACCCAAAGGCTTGTGGTTCAAACTCGCCAGCCACTCTTCAGGAAAAAGACTTGGTGATTTGTTTTCCCAAATACCACAACCAAGGAAACCTTAGGGGGCAGTTCTACTCTGAGACGTGGGGTCACTACAAGTCAAAAATAAACCCGACAGCACCTAACCACATCCATAGGTACAAGTCATTTGGAAAGGAATTTTTGACAGGAATCAGGAAATGTTAGAAAGTTGTTGTAAGGCTTGAGTGGAACCGGAATGGAGGAGTTCCTCAGCCTCTTTCTGTGATCCAGCATCTAGATGTGGAGAGAATAAGGTAAAGCTAAGATAGCTTACAACTCAGTAGCATAATAGTGTCTCAGTTAAGGTCCTGAATCCAACACTTAGTAGCTGTGAATAACTTAACCTCTTTTTTGCAAGTCATTGAACCTCTTTTGCCTCAGTTTTCTCATCTGCAAAATGGGAATAAAAATTAAAATAATCTACCTCAGTTTGTTGGGAGGATTTAAATAAGGTAATACTTAGAAAGGGCTTAGACAAGTGTCTGGCACATAATAATCTGTCAAAACATACTTGCTATTTTTATTATTGTTGCCGGAAAATATAGTTCCCTAACAATCTACTCCACCACTCATCTGTCAGTTTGTCATACTGTGGTGGCTTGTGAGTTGCTGTGACTCTGAAAGCTATGCCACTGGTATGTTAAATACCAGCATGATTACCCATGGTGGACAAGTTTCAGATGAGCTTTCAGATGAAGACAGACTAGGAAGAATGAGTGAATGAACTACTTCCGAATATTTAGTCACTGAAAACCTTATAAATAGCAGAGAAACACTGGCAGATAATAGTGCTGGAAAATGAGTCCCTCAGGTTGGAAAGCACTCAAAATGTGAATGAGGAAGAGCTGCCTCCTCAAAGGAGAGTTGACCGTGAAGACTCGAATGGAGTAAAGCCCTCAGGACCTTCATTTACTGATGGAGCACAACTCAAAATGAAGAGAAACAGCTGTAAACATCCATTGAAAATCGGAACATGGACTATATGAAGCATGAATCTTGGAAATTAGAAGTTGTCAAAAATGAAATGGAACACATAAACATCAATATCTTAGGCACTAGTGAGCTGAAATGGACTGGTATTGGCCATTTTGAATCTGATGACCACATGGTTTACTACGCTGGAAATGACAAATTGAAGAGGAATGGTACTGCATTCATTGTCAAAAAGAACATATGAAAATAGGTCATGAGGCACAACACTGTCTGTGATAGGATAATATCCATGCACCTACAGGGAAGCCCAGTTAATACCACTATTATTCAAATTTACACACCAACCACTGAAGTCAATGAGGATGAAATAGAAGAATTCTACCAACTTCTTCAATCTGAAATTGATCAAACATGCAATCAAGATGTAATGATCATTATTGGTGACTGGAATGCAAAGGTTGGGAGCAAAGAGGAAGGATCAGTAGTTGGAAAATATGGTCTTGGTGATAGAAATGATGCTGGAGAACGAATGATAAATTTCTGCAAAACCAATGACTTGTTCATTTCAAATACCTTCTTTAGACAGGACCTCACTAGATGCAATACATAGAAATCAAATCTGCAGAAAGAGACAATGGAAAAGCTCCATCTCATCAGTCAAAACAATTCCAGGGGCAGACTGTGGAAATTCAAACTGAAGCTGAAGAAAATGAGAACAATCCATGAGAGTCGAAATATGATCTTGAATATATCCCACCTGAATTTAGAGATCTTCTGAAGAACAGATGTGATACATTAAACACTAAAGACCGAAGACCAGAAAAGTTGTGGGATGACATCAAGAACATCATACATTAAGAAAGCAAAAATTCATTAAGAAGACAAGAAAGAAGGAAAAGGTCAAGATGGATGTCAGAAGAGACTCTGAAACTTGCTATCCAGTGTAGAGATGCTAAAGCAAATGGAAGAAATGAGGAGGTCCAGGAACTGAACAGAACATTTCAAAGAACAGCTCGAGAAGATAAAGCCACATATTACAGTAAATGTGCAAAGATCTGGAATCAGAAAACCAAAAAGGAAAAACACACTCAGCATTTCTCAAGTTGGGGAAACTGAAGAAAAAATTCAGGCCTCGACTTTCGTTATTGAAAGATTCTCTGGGCAAATTATTGAGTGATGCAGAAAGCATCAAGAGAAGATGGAAAGAGAGCGCGGTGAGAAAAGGTGTGTGTCCGAAGTCTTCTGGCCCCTTACGGGCCTCTGGGCCCTCCAGGCCCTCCGGCCTTGAGCTGGCGGGTAAACGGGGGCCCCCGGCCACAGCTCTTGCCCTGCGGAGACCCCAAGTCCTCCTCGCTGCAGCTTGCGATCTATCTAGGTTTGGCCTTCAGACAAGGGCGAACCCTCACTCCTCCGTGACCTGATGGCAGCGGCGGCCTCTGGGAGCCTGCACCCCGCTGGCCGTCTAGTCTCCGGGCCCCACCCTGCCAGACCGCAGCTAAGCTGCCGCCAAGTCTCCGAGGACTTGGCGCCTCCGGATGGCGGGCGCGGCAGAGCTAGAATAGCGGCCATCCGATCGCAGCTGAGGGCCGTTAGGGCCTCGTAGGCCCGAGAAAGCGTGCCTAAGTGGACACAAACTCAGTTACTTCTTCAGACCATGGAATCAGAAGGTTCGTGCAGCCGGGACGTGGGGTGAGATGCCTCCTTGTCCTGAATAAAGGCCTTAATGGGCCTAGAAGGTGAACGAAGCTCCAGAAGACGACGGGTGGAACGGTTAGCGGGCCATTGGGCAGTCGGTCATCGTTCTACCGGACCCTGCCATTAGAAAGGAGACATGGTAGAATAACGTGCCACATTTGGCCAATAAGAAGCGCCCATCAACCTGATGAGAAGATTTACTGGCCGTTTATAGAAGGCCTGTGTATATAATATGAAAAAGCTGCTCTCAACTCCCCCTCCCCGACCTTTTAAAAGAAAACTTGCTACATGTAGACCTTCTAGATTACATGTCTTGGAAATGTCCATTTGTTTTAAACCTTATATATCTTCTGGAAATGACTTAAATGGAACTGTTAGGTCACTCTAGAAGCCACTTCAGAAGCGACACACACCAACGTTTGTCCAATGCTTTCCAGGAAATGGAGCAGAAAGCTGTGAGGAAGAAGGTTCTTTGCTAGACTGGTCATATTTAGAAGACATTTTCATATTAAAACCATTGTTCTGTGTGTACATTTGATTCCACTTGTGTATATATATATATGTTGTTGTTGTTGTTAAGTGCCATCGAGTCGGTTCCGACCCTGTACAGGGTTTCCGAGGGTGTAAATCTTTACGGGAATAGAGAGCCTCATCTTTCTCCCGCGGAGCGGCTGGTAGTTTCGAACCACTGACCGTAAGGTTCGCAGCCCGATTCGTATAGTTGACGATAATAAGTACTTTTTTGAAATAATCTAGTCTTTCGGGATGTTCTTAAGTGCCTGGTATATGTTAAAAGTAGAAGTAGTAAATTAACACCTTTTGTAAATCTCTTTTTGTTAAAATTCATATGAAATAATCGGATTTTGTTGTTAACTGTTGGACTGTTCTGAATGGCTAAACCACCTCGTTGAGTAGTGCACCTTTTGTTTGTGCACTGGTTCTGGGGGCAAGGGGTGGGAGGGAGGAGAAGGAAGTGCAAAAGGCTCTCTGCTAGTATGAGACAGGATTTAGCATTGTCCCTGTGTTTGTGCATTGTTTTACGTTTCTGTGTATATAGTATAAATAAAGGACAAATGAGTCACAATTCACAACATCTAGTCTTTCTAGATGTTAAAGAGGTTGCCAGTGTATGACAAAGTAGAGTTAGTAAACTAATCTTTTTTTTACATTTTATGTTATAGTTCTTAGGAGAGATTATCTTCAGAAAACGTGAACATAATGGCCTCCTGGATTCATGGAGGAGGCAGAGAAAGGAAGGTTCCGTAGGCCAGTATGTTCATATTTAGAAGACAATTTCAGATTATAACTGTTGTTACCTGTGTACAGTTTATTCAAACTATGAATGCTGTGTATATAGTGGACGAACTAAGTCCTTATTTGAAACATCTAGTCTATCTAGATGTTTAGAAGTGCCCGATGTATGTTAAAAGTAGAAGTAGTAAAATACCACTTTGTACATATCTTTTTGCTAAAATCCATAGGAAATATTGTCTTTGGGGAATGGGACTGTTTAACCACCTCTGAACAGTATGCTACTGTCTTATGCTTGCTCAGTGGCTTGAAAGAGGTGGGAGGGAAGGAACCACAAAAACTAAATATTATAGTGTTCATATTTGGACAGTCTCAGACAAAACCTGTTATATGAGTGATATATGAATTTTGTTTTGCTGTGTACAGTGTATATAATGGGCAAATGAGTCCTAATTTTGCACCATATAGTCTCTAGATGTTAAAGAGGTAGCCAGTGTATGACAGTGTAGACTTAGTAAAATTAGCACATTTTGTACACTTTATATTGAATTCATAGGACAGTTTGTCTTCTGGAAATGACATGCATATGAATTTGTTCAGCAACCACTAAAGCAATTACACATGCCTGTACTTGTCTACTGGATTGGTGATGAAAAGAAGGAAGTGAGGAGAGGTAAAGACCAAAATGGTCATACTTGGAAGAGAGCTCAGATTATGACCTTTGTTATGTGTGTGCAATTTTGTTCAACAGAACTGTGTATCTAGTGGACAAATAAGTTCTTACTAGTTTTTCTAGATGTTTAGATGTGCTTGATGTATCTAAGTGAGATAACCCTTTGTAAATAGCTTTTTTGAATTAATGGAAAGTGTTACATTTGGAAATGGAATTGTAAAACACCTCTGTGGACACTACTTGTTTGCTGCTTGCCTGGGTTAAGGGAAATGGGAGGGTAGAAACTGCAAAAAGTATTTTGCTAGTGTATACTAGAATTTTTCAGATTATCCATTGCCCTGGATGTTATATGCTTTTCATTTAACTTTACTATATATATATTGTGTGTATATATTGGACATATGAATCCCAATTTTATAATATCTAGTCTCTAGATATTAAAGAGGTTGCCAATGTATGACACAAAAAAAGAGAGAAGATGGAAGGAACACACAGAGTCACTGTACCAAAAGGAACTAGTCAAAGTTCAACCTTTTCAAGAGGTAGCATATGATCAAGAGCCAATGATACTGGAGGAAGTCCAAGGTGCGTTGAAGGAATTGGCAAAGAACAAGGCACCAGGAATTGATGGAATAAAAATAGAAATATTTCAAGAAAGTGAGGCGGCACAGGAGGCACTAGCTCATCTCTGCCAAGAAATTTGGAAGACAACTATCTGGCCGTCTGATTGAAAGAGATCCATATTTGTGCCCATTCCAAAGAGAGGTGACCCAACGGAATGCAGAAATCATTCGACAATCTCTTTGATATCTCATGCGAGTAAAATTTTACTAAAGGTAATACAGAAATGGCCTCAATCATACATTGACAGAGAACTTTCAGAGGTTCAAGCCAGATTGAGAAGAAGCCATGGAACAAGGGATATCACTGCTGATGTCCGATGGATCTTGGCTGAAAGCAGAGAATATCAGAAAGATGTTTACCTGTGCTTTATTGACTATGCAAAGGCTTTTGACTGTGTGGATCATGACAAGCTATGGACAACATTGTGAAGTATGAGTATTCCGGAACACTTAATTGTACTCATGAGGAATCTGTACATGGACCAAGAAGCAGTTGTTCGAACAGAAGAACATGGGAACACTGAATGGTTTCAAATTAAGAAAGGTGTGCGACAAGGTTGTATTCTTTCACCATACTTATTCAACCTGTATACTGAGCAAATAATCTGAGAAGCTGGGTTATATGAAGAAATCGTAGCATCAGGATTGGAGGAAGACTTATTAACAACCTGCAATATGCAGATGATACAACCTTGCTTGCTGAAAGTGAAGAAGACTTAAAACATATACTGATGAAGATCAAAGAGCACGGCCTTCAGTATAGATTGCATCTCAATGTAAAGAAAACAAAAATCCTCACTACTGGACCAATAAACAACATTCTTATCAAAAGAGATAAGATTGAAGTTGTCAAGGACTTCATTCTTCTTGGATCAACTATCAACACTCACGGAAGCAGCAGTCAAGAAATCAAACAATGTATTGCTTTAGGAAAATCTGCTGCACAAGACCTTTTTAAAGTGCTGAAGAGCAAAGATGTCAGCTTGAGGACTAAGGTGCACTTGACCCAAGCCATGGTATTTTCAATACCTCATATGGATGCAAAAGCTGGACAGTGAATAAGGAAGACTGTAGAAGAATTGATGCTATTGAGTTATGGTGTTGGAGGAGAATACTAAAAGTGCCATGAGCTGCCAAAAGAACCAATAGATCCATTTTGTAAGAAGTGCAGCCAGAATGCTCCTTGGAGGCCAAGATAGCCAAACTTCGTCTCTCATACTTTGGACATATTGTCAGGAGAGACCAGTTGCAGGAGACTCAGAATATCATGTTTGGTAAGGTGGAGGGTCAGAGAAAAAGAGGAAGACCCCTAACGAGATGGATTGGCAAAATGGCAACATCAATGGACTCAAGTGTGGCAACAGTAGTGAGTTTGGCCCAGAATCAGGCAGTGTTTCATTTTGCTGTGCGTAAGGTCGCTATGGGTCGGTACCGACTCGATGGCACCTAACAACAACAACAACAATCTACTAGAACGGAAATGGATGAAATAAAGGCAAACTGTTCCTTGTTTGCCTTTTTCTTAACTTCTTACAACATTGGTCACATACAATATTTGTCTTTTTGTGATTGTATAATTTCACTCAACATAATGTCGTCTAGTTCATACATGTCGTCAGGTGTTTCAGATTCATTGTTATTCTTCAACATAGCATAGTGTTCCATTATGTATATGTAGCCAAGTTTGTTTAACCATTCTTCTTTTGGTGGGCATTCAATGTGTTCTCTTTTTGATGTGTCTCTTGTAGACAGCATATTGAAAGATCCTGGGGTTTTTCCTCTTTTAGAATTTTTGTTGTGAATTGAGTAGAGGTTTACAGAGCAGATCATCAGTTTTACATTCTACAAATCATATACTTTGCTTCATTACATGGTTACAATCCCTCCCATGTACCAATAGTTAACAGTTATTTACCTCTATTCACTTCAATTATTGCATTTCTCCCTATGTCTCCTGCTACCTTCATCTTTCCTCTGCTGTATATTACCTGCCCTCTTGTTGTATATTACCTACCCTATCACCCATGCTAACTGGGTCTACTCTCTAGCCTATTGATAATTTGCCCTCTCCACCCCAACTCATGACCTTGATAGATTGCTTCTTTTATCAAGAAAAAAATTTTATTTACTTTTTACATTGCTCTCATACAATGTTTGTCCTTTTGTGGCTGACTAATTTCACTCAGCATAATGTCCTCCAGGTTAAACCATGTTGTGAGATATTTTACAGATTAATCATTATTCTTCAAGGTTTTGTAAGCATTCCATTTTGTGTATATACCAAAGTTTAACTGTTCTTCTGTGGATGGGCATTTAGGCTGTCTCCATCTTTTTAATATGTATCTTGTACACAGCATATTGAAGGATCCTGTTTTCTTATACATTATGCTCTTTATGTATCTTGACTGGAACATTTAATCCAATTACATTCAGTGTAACTATCAATAGCTATGAATTGGTTGCTTGTCATTTTTCTGTGTGTGTGTGTGTGTGTTTTATGGGGGAGGGGGTACTGCTGGATTCTTTAAGAGCTCTAGTAGCGTAGTGGTTATGAATTGGGCTGCTAACCTCAAAGTTAGCCGCTGAGTTCATTTTGTTTGTGGGTTTTCTCGTCATTTTCATTGCTGTTGTGTTAATGTTTACTAAATCTTTCTGATTTTCATTTATTTTCATGTGTAGGCATATTCTTTTTCCTTGAGATTACCTGCAATTTATTAATTTTTCACAGCTTAAAACAGTCGATATTATCTTGAGATCTATTTGACTTCCTTACCAATTGGAAGTTCTGTATCTATACTATTCCCTCTTTTTGCTTTGTAGTTGACTTCATTATACATTGATATCTTTGGTTCTGTATTTTAAGTCTTGTAGGTTTGTTTTACTTTAAATACTTCTACATCTGGATAGATTTCAGGGTGGTGTTGTTGTGTATGGCAATCTCAGAGTGTTGCCTGCTGTGTTGGTTTTCAGTCCAAAGAATACCCTTTATCATTTTTTGTAAAGTTGATCTGGTCATTAAAAATTCCTTTGATTTGTTTATAAGGAAATGTCTTAATTTCACAGTCATATGTGAGGGAAAGCTTTGCTGGGTATATGATTCTTGGTTAGCAATCTTTTTCTTCCAGAGTTATGTATATGCCATTTCATTTGCCTTCTTGCCTACACATTTTCTACTGAGAAATGAGAACTTGGTTATTATTGGTTCACCTTTGTAAGTAACTTTTCATTTTTTCCAAGGATTCTTTCCTTGTTTTCGATTTTGTAGTTTGATTATGGTATGTCTTGATGATTTTCTTTTGGGATCTATCCTATTTGGGGTTCATTCAGCTTCTTGTATGCTTATCTTCTTGTCTTTCATGATACTAGGGAAGTTTTATTCCAACAACTCTTAGACAATGTTCTCTGTTCTTGTCTGTCTCTGTTCTGGAACTCTGATCTCCTGCAAGTTGTTCCTCTTCATGGTGTCCCACAGAACTCTTAGATTTTCTTTGTATTTTTCATTCTTTTTACTGATTGTTCTTCTATAGTGTTTTCCTGAATTCTTCTAAAATTTTTATTTTGCTTTCCTTGATCCTCTGAAGGGACGAAAACATCACTCTTTAATTCTTTTTCAATTAGTTCCATTACCATTTTTTTCTCCATCAGAATTGTTTTCTGAGTCTATATCTTAGTCATTTGTTTGAGCCATTTTCTCTTCATATGAGCTAAAATAGTCTATTGTCTGCGGGGCATTGTTGGATAGTTGGACCCCCAGGGGAGAAATCTCTGGGGGGCTCCCACAATTTAAGTGGAGGGGATTTGACTGCAGAGTTCATGGCCTTAGGAGGAGTTCCTATTGGCCTCATTGTTCTCTATGTTCAGGGCACTCAGTCCAGAAGTAGTTAGTGGGGTCCTTAATGGAGCTGGTTTCAGTGTCTGTTAGCACCACAGGGAAGCTGGGGGCAGGGTGACTGGTTAAATGCTGGTCTGGTGGCTCTGCAGGTTTTTTAGGTCTGGAGCAGAGCCCACCTGAATCCAGGCACCAAAGCAGCACAGCTGGCCCCCACCTCACACCAGTGTGACCCAACCACGTGGCTCCAAACTCCCCAGGGTCTGCACTAGGGCGGATGAGGGTGGGGGCTGGCCACACTTCTGGTCACCAAAGGAGTGTGGGGAAAAAAAGAAGAAATTGCACCTTTTCCGTCCCCCTCGCAAATCTGCTGCCAAAGATGCTCATAAGATTGTGGAGCTGCATCTGGCCCAGTCTCTCTCTCAGCATCTCTGCTCAGCCTCTCTTCCCAGCAAGCACTCCATCCACCTCTCTATCCTTTCTTCTCAAGTTTAGGGTGCCACAATTTTCATCTGTGTCTGTTTTGTTTTGTCTCTTGTATTTTGTTGTAGAAGGTCAGTGCAGTGTGTATGCCTAGTTTGCCATCTTGCCACAAGTCCAGCTACCGCTTTTTGATACTAATTCCTAGGAAATGCCCCATCTAGTGCCATAGGAAATTCAGTATGGGTCCCCTAGAACCTGGAATCTATAAAGGAAGCTTGCAGGGGTCTCCTGCAGAAAGCACCCCTGGATGACAACTTGCAGCCCTGAAACTGACAACAGGCTTTCAGATATTTCACATAAAAAACATTTGCTAAAATGCATTTATCTGAAGGCTCACCTAGAGAAGATAAAAATTAAGATGATATAATTGAATCTGTTATAACAAGCTTAGAACTTACCAAAATAGCTGCAGTGGGTTTCAAATGAACTAAATTCTCTATGAAGGCTGGAGCAGAGATGAACCGTTGAACCACCGCACTTTGAAGCTAGAGAAACGTTTGCTCAGTCCCTTCACTTTCCAGGTAAAGGTAAACAGTTTGCTCAAGGACACGTGACCATTTAGGCAGAGCTTCTTGATCTCAATGAGGAAGGCCATTTGCCAATGTGACAGCAACAAACTCCATCAACCCAGAGCCTAGGTGCTCTTTCAACATGTAGGGAACAATTTTCTGGGCTGTTAATAAAAGTTTCCATCCAATGAACCAGGTCCCTTTACAATAAGGCAAAATGGTGGCAGTTTTCCAAGAGCAACCCGAGTGTCTCTATCTTCTAAAAATGAACTAGTCCTCTCAAATTCTTTATTCTTAGAAACTGCCCAAGAGTGAAAACTCACGAAAACAAAAATGTTGAAAAAATATATAATGTGTTGTTGCTAATTGTCACTGAGTCAGTCTCCGATTCAGGGAAGCCCATGCAAAATGGAACAAAATGTTTCCTAGACCTGCACCGTGCCCATGACCCCTTGGGGATGAGATTAGTGTGAGTCAGAAGATTGGGGCTGATCTTCAGGCATAGATTGTCAGGCCTTTCTTCCTAATGCAAAGTAGTCTGGAAGCCATTTCGAATCACAGCAACATGCAGAGCCTCACTGACAAGTGATGACTGAGCCTGAGGTGTACTGGCCAGGAATAGAACCCGGGTCTCCCGCATGGAAGGTAAGACTGCCACCAGTTAATGACCACAGGCCCCAAATGCACCCTTGTACTCATTCTTGGAACTGGACTGCATCCCACCTATCTTGTGACCCCATCTCCTCTGGACTGTCTTCACTGGCAGGGACGTCTTCTGACCTGGCCCCTAAAAGGCCTCCCAAGAATAAGGGAAAATAACAAATGCTTTACTGGGGAAATAAAAATATTTGTAGTTGTAGCTAAAACCATGATTTTAATTTATTAGTTATTCTTTTTTCTAGCTTTTATTGCAAATTGAGTGAAGATTTATAGAGAAGATATCAATTTTACCTTCAACAAATCATACACTTGGTTTCATCACAACAATTGCATCTCCTCAGGCAGCAGCAGTTATCCCACTTCCTCCCTGGGGTTCCTACTTTCATTCCACCCTCCTTTCCATCCCTTCTCAACTTTGACCTTAGGTAACTGTTGCCCTTTTGATTTAGAACGATTGACCATGGAACCTTTTTTTTATATTCCACAAAGGTGCTCAACACAAGACATTGTGGAAGGTCCAGCAAGTCTCCTCACCCTAATTGTTGGAACAAAAAATACTGATAAGACAAGAAGGATATTAGCAAGGTGTGATCTTCATATGTTTCTTCGATTTTGGTTTCCCCATCTTTCATGGTCAAGAACATCCATTGCCTTCCCCTTCCCCCTCAAATGGCAATAAAACACTCTCATCTTCACCCCAGCCTCACCACTAACAAGACATGTGTATCCCTCTAAAGACCTTATAAAAGTCTATCCACCCTGACATCTTCCATTTAAAAGGACAGTAAAAATGAGGAGACTATATTGTTTGAGTTTACAGCAGTAGTTGTCAATCTGACTGCACATTACAATCACCTAAAGGGGAGCCTTTAGTTGTTAAGTACCTTTGAGGGTTAACAAGGAGCAGCTGGTGAGCTTGAATCGCCGATCTTGCGGTTCAAACTGACCTGGCAGTCCAGCGCATTAATCCACAGCGCCATACCAGGACTCCTAGGATTCTGCAGATGGTAACAATCATGACCGCCATTGGCTGAGGGATGGCTCTGTCCCAAGTGCTGTGCATGTTTGACACTAACAACCAATCTCCTTATTTTACAGCAGTAAGCAACTGTGGCTTAGAGAGATAACCAAAAGGAAGATGGCAAATGGCTAGTAGTAAGGGAATATTAGTTATCAGAAGAACAGGAATATGGTCTTTCCTTTCTGGTTCCCATAAGCACTCAATGACTAGTATATTGTTAGCTAAGCTAAGCAGGACTCAACAATACCTAACAGTTTCTCGAGAAACCATTTGTTTCCTATCACTTATTCCAGAATACCATGGCACAAGCAAATACTGTGTAGACATTTCAAACTGCTTTGCTCTGGATTCACTTCCAGGAAGGAGCAGCACAAAATATGCAAGCTCTCTGCAGAGCAAAATATCACTGATTCATGACCTGCGTTTAAGAAACATACAGAGAATGTCTGATAAAATACACATTTATTAGAAAATTTTCAGCAGCGTCATTTACCATTGCCTTTCTAATCAATGTACGTTTCAAAGTAATTACAAAAAAACACTCAAAATAGGAGCAACCAATATTTTGAGAACCCAGAAATAAAATAATCAGTAGTACATGTTACATTCATTCATCCTTGTATGCATGCATCCATTCATTCACTGTTTAAAAATGTGCAATATTAGCACAGGAGCCAGAAATGCTGCTTTCTATGTAAAATTATCTATTCATTCCTGCCCTGCTTCCCATATTTTTTATAAAACAGTTCTGTTGTAGAGACTATTCAAAATAAAAAACTTGACTGTACAGTACATTCTAAAACACATGTGTAGTTTTAGCCAAACGGCCTAAAAGGTTCAATAAGAGTTTCCCTTTCTAGTCATGTTCAAAAAAAGAAATAAATAGTCATTAGAATGATATCTTCACCAGAGAAACAAATACCTAGTTTGGATTTTGTTTAACTGATATTTGTTTTGCACCTTACTTTATGAAGACACAGATTTGGTTTTAGTTAATGTGGGTACTGACCTCCAATAACTAGGGTAGGTGAGTACCTGACACACCAGGCCATAGTCCATGCAGTGAAGGAGTGCACTCAATTCAATACAATGCATGACACTGGCACTTAATGACACGGGGTTTTCTCACAGCCACTATAAATAGAAACTATGAGATGGCAGGTATGGAGCGTCTGGTTAGACAACACAAGCGTGCAGGAGAGCGCACTTTCTACATCTACAATCTCTGAGGTGTCTGTAGTCAAATTCAGATATTGATCCATGCAACACATGGTGCCCTCATTCAATACAGCTATTGATTGGGTTGACACGTGATATTGAAGATTAATTAAGTGCTGTTATGTAGAAGCAGATTCAAGAATGAGACCTGGAGAATTCTATACGAAGTATGAATGGTGCCTCTTTTTTAGAAATGGCCAACAGCCCCAAGTCAATTGTCCTCATTGATTCATTTACTATGACGATCACCAACCCAATTCAGCAGACACTTTTATTAGCAAATTCAATGACGTTATAATCTTTGAGATTTACAAATGTACAATATATTTATAGCATTATCTTCAGTCAGCCTCAGTGCAAAGATATACATATAGTACATTGTGATCATTTTTTGTAAAAACATTAGATGGCATAAGTAAAAAAAGAAGACACATAAGGCACAGTTTCCAGATACTTCCAACTAGAGGCAAAAGGGGAAAAAAATACATACATATATATTTATTTTATATAAAGTACTGTATGTTAACTTTTTCCCATCTGTTTGTAAAAAATATATGTGCAAAAGTGTGTTTCTAATGATGCCCTAAAGAGCTGGCAGAGCTATACCTCAGAGTCCTCTCTAACAAGGTTGACAGTGTCTTTAGAAGTGTCCTCAGTTGCAGTGTAGGCTGGAGTTGGGTCTCTTCTTGGAGAGATGTCAGCTGGGCCAGCAGATGATGGGGCTGGGGCTTCTGTAACGTCGTCCTTCTGTTCTGTCCCCATCTAAGACCACAAGAAAACACAAATCTGCCAGTTATCTCCCTAACAGGACTACAAACTGTTTTTGTGTAAAGGAAATTCATCTTGTTCCACTCACACAGAATCATCGACATAGACATACAACTTAATTTATTTCAGAAAGATAATTACCAGAAAGAATGCTGGCACTAAGAAAACATTTTAAGAAATTACCTCTGCATAGATTGGATTTTCAAAGTTAGTGGTTTGTTTCGGTTTTCTTTTGAAGAAATTCCATTTTGTAGCCTATATGAAAAGGAGGGGAAAACATATGAAATTTGTGGGTAGATGTCTTTTTCTTCGGTCAAGATTTTGACATTTCTTCTCATTGAAGGATAAATCCATTTTATGGGACCATGTATTTTGGTAGTGTGGAAAACTGCCTGATACTTTCTATAGTCCCTGGACAGCAACTAAAATTCTCTAGGCTCTTTTCTTCTAATAATTTCAAAGCACCTCTTTGATTTGAAAGTTATAGTCTCTGGCCATAATATTTACAAGATTTGACAAATGGGTCACCCTGGCTACTCCACCAAAAGAAAATAGGCACAGGTAGGAGATTTCTCCAGGAGTTTCTTTAAAAAATGAAAGAAAAGGCCAAACTCCAATTCTTGTTTTATAAACTAATGTCTTGATTCTGGTTAACAGTATCCCTGATCTCAGTTCTTTCTGTAATCATAATAATTTTCATTTGTTGTTGTTGTTAAGTGCCGTCAAGTCACTTCCCTGACTCATAGCTACCCTGCACAAGGTTTTTGAGGAGCAGCTGGTGACCTTGAACCACGAACTTTGCAACTTTGCAGTCGAGCACACACAGCGCCACACCAGGACTTCTAATGTTAATTTACTATGTGTTTAAATGTGTCAGGGTCTAATCTGAGAGCTTTTACAAATTTCTAATCTTATCAACAACCCTGAGGTAGGTACTTGCAATTGTCTCTATTTTGCAGATTAGAAAACAGAGTCATAAAAACATTAAATTAACTAAATTACAGGTAGAAGAGCATGCACTGATCACCCAGCAGGACTGAGGTATCCAATGAAGAGTCACCCTAGACAATGGTGATTGGTAACCTTCTTGCTGAAAGCCTGCTTGTGGTGGTAATGCTGGCCACAGTTCTATTCAGAGCTGGACCCAGCTCTGGCTATCTGCTGGAAACCTGGCAGGAAATGAGGGAACGGGACAGCCTACTCCAGCAGGTAGCTGAGATAACTAACATGTTTTATGGAGTATTCCTTGCTCTGTGAAATTAAGGGACCAACATGTGAAGGTGTGGGGAGCACATGACTATAGGAAATGATGGGAAAGAACCAGAAGTAGAAGAGAAATAGAAGAGGCCACACAAATTAATCCACATTTCAGTACCTAGAGGAAAATGACACTTGGGTCAGAGCCCTTACCTCTGGAAGGTCAAAACCCTCAAAAGTCATTGCTTCAGTATCAATTAGTTACTTTGGGTTAAACAGTTACTAGCAAGAGAAATGACAGAACAGAGGCATGAGAGGCCACGTTCTTGGAGTTTTACAGCATATTTGTAAATGACGGATAAATCTGTGAGATTCCTTGGCATGTTAATGTTAACCTAGAGTTATCTTTACAGTCCTGGTGTGGCACTATATATAGGATAAGCCCTGGACCGCAAGATAGATTTGAACCACAAGGTTGGTGGTTTGAACCCACCATCTGTTCCTTGGAAACACTATAATGGGTCGCTATGAGTCAGAACTGACTCAAATTCAATTAACAACAACAGGGTGATCTTCACCAAGTGCAGGGACTGCCTTTAAGCCACAGTGTCTGTTATATCAGTTCCCAGAAGGCAACAGACACAGGCAAATCTATGGAGAACAAACCTGAGAATGTCTCAGCCTCAACTGACTAAGGAGAGTAAGAGGAATGACTGGCGTGCTGCAGAAGCAGTGATGAGAAGAAAAGGGACCATCGCTGGCACAAGTCCTCTCTCATTTCAAGTCTCTCAGTGTTCTTCATTTTGTTTCTGATGACTACTGTGGTGCTGTAGGATAAGCACTGGACTGTTAACCACAACGTAGGTGGTTCAAGCCTGCCAGCTGCTCTTTGGGAGAAAGAGGAGGCTTTCCATTCTCGTAAAGACTTCCAGCCTTGGAAACTCTCTACAGGGTTGTGAGTCAGAATTGACGTGATGGAACGTAACAATAACCACTGCACAGGTTAAAGGTCACAACATCCCACAGTACTCCCTTCCTGAAAGATTATGTTGAGAATATAAAATAAATCTAGAACTTCCTTGGGTTGAGTCAGACTTGGGAATCCAAATATGACATTTAAGGTAAATCCATTCTAGGAAACACTTTTTAAATGTAGCTTAACGAAAAAAGCTCAGTCCTTTTAGGAATGTGAAACTGAAAATTCTTTTCTAAAATATTTGTGGTGTGGGTGTCTGACAGAAGAAGGAGTCAGACATGGTGAAGAAATAGTTAAAGGTGGGCAAAGAGACAAGCTCTGCTCATTAGCATCAAAGTGCTTGGGGTTTTGTTTTGTGTTTTTGATTTTGCTCCATACAAGCAGATAGGTAGAAGTATGAACACCAATAGATGACACAATTTGAGAAATAAGATTATATTAAAAGATACAATTTCCAACTACCCTTACACCATATTTGGTTCTTTATAGGAGTGCAGATACGGAGTCACAAAACTTCAGAAGTGACATGAATATTTCAGCACCTGGCAGTGTGCATCTGTGTGTGGTGGGACATGATTTCTGGAGTCACAGTGAATTGGGAAGGATTGACATTTAATTGACAGGGGTCAAAAATAGTAAAATATCCTGCAATGCACAGGACAGTTGTTTTATACTACAAAGAACCATCCTAACCAAATATGCCAATAGTGCCCCCAATGGGAGACATTTTTTAGGACTCCAGTGCCCAAAGGTGAATGATACACACAGAATAAAATAGCAATATATAAGTTAGTTGAGCATGTATCCATTAAAATTCATGTATATTATACATTTTTAGCAGTCTATGTTAGATTAATTTGTTGGATTTCCCTCTGCAGATGAATCCCCACTCCATCTAGTGGCCTTTTCCTTCTTCTTTTTTAGACCTCCACAATTAAACACAGTGCCTGGAACAGTATCACTGACTGGCTGATAAACGATGGAGTTGGACAGATGATAAAGTAGGCATAAATCAGTACCATCTAGTGGTCAATATGGGTAACAGCAGTAAACCAATGAACAACAGACAATTAAATAGCAACACCAAGTTTTTAAGAAGTTTGAACCACCGACCTTGTGGTTCACTCACAGAAGGGTGAACTCGCTATTTATACAAATTAAAGTTCCTGGTTTGTAAAGGCAGATCCAGAGTCTGTAACCCTTTTCTACACGGTTTCCAATGTCACAAGGAACATTATTTCCAAGTCAGCACTTGAATGTAACTTTACTTGGTGTGAAGGTTTTTTTTTACTTCAAAGTTCTTAAAAATTATTTTTATTAACTGCCTACGCATCAAGGGAAGGAGCTCCATCTGGTAGCATAGTGGTTACAAACCACTAAGGGCTGTGAACCTTAAGGTCAGCAGTTCAAAACTACTAGCTGTTCCGTGGGAGAAAGATGAGGCTTTCTGTTCCCATAAAGATTTACAGCCTCAGAAACCTGTGCAGGGTCGTTATGCGTCGGAACCGACTCCATGGCATATAACCATCATCACCACCACATATCAAGGGATCTGTGAGCCTGTCAGGCTTTCTCCCTGGTTTCCCAAATCCCACCTTGATTTCAGTGATCAATCACTGTTACCTGACTCCCATCAGCACTTGGTGAAGTCTCCTTGGTCTCTGGAGCTATCTCCACCTCTGACGGGCTAATGGAGCCTTCATAATTCTTGTTAACCACATTTCCAGATTCAGTCACCTGTGAATATATTGACAATCTTGATCCAGTTTGGGAAGACTTCAGGACTAATGATATAACAGTGAGTATCAACTGTGGTTCTCATTGATTTCATTGTTCTCCCACAAACATGGCCAGGTATCATGTTTACTGCATAGCTGATATTCCATGAATAAAAACCACTTCTACCATCCCAAAAATCAAGAACACCAATCATTAAGTCATCTCATGCCTTAAACCTGTGAGAAAACTACATGAGGGGGCTTCAAAGGGCTTGGAATTTACCTAGGAACTTCTGACGCCCCCTAGTATACCATCACTTATTAATAACCATTTCCATGTCCACATATTCTCACTGTTGATCATATTTTGAATATAAGGCACACTGGCTCTAGATTGACAGTCAAATCAATATGAGTAACTAACTCCCCAAATTCACTGGTAAATTGGTAATCATATCTTTGGATATTTGGAATAAACCAATAACTTAATGTAAATTGATTTTTTGATGCAACAGGCAAAATGAAATCCATATTCCTCCAGACATTTTCTGCAGCTATCATGTGCGTCCAAGGTCCCACCTTTAGCCCAAATTACCATGAATCAATACAGGCATGCCTCACAGATACTATGGGGTTTGGGTCCAGATCACTGCAATAAAGCAAATATCGCACTACAGCAAGTACCTGAAAGTTTTTGGTTTCCCAGTGCATATAAATGTTCACACATATTGTTGTTGCTTTTGTTGTTAAGTGCCATCGGGTCAATTCCAACCTGTAGTGACCTTGTATAAGATATCTGAGGAGTGGCTAGTGAGCTGGAACCACAGACCTTGTGATTCAAACCAACTTTGCAGTTCAGCGCCATTAACCCACAGTGCCACACCAGGACTCAGTTTATACATATATGTGCATATTAATATGCAATCGCATTTTGAAAAAGTTTGAAATATTGTGAGAATGGTCAAAATGTGACAGAGACACAGTATAGATTCATACTGTTGGAAAAATAGCTGCCAACAGACTTCCTCAAAAGATTTGCCACAAGTCTTCAATTTATTAAAAAGACGCAGTATCTGTGAAGCTCAGTAAGGTAAGATACAAGATAATGAGGTTTGCCTGCCTGTACACTGTAGGGGAGAAAGTCACTGCTGTTTCTAGATTTTTCCATTCACCAGTGTTGCTAAGTATTATCAAGTCGGATCTGACTCATAGTGACCCTGTACAGGACTTCCAAGGAGTGGCTAGTGGGTTTGAACCACAGAAGCTGTGGTGCACAGCCCAGTGTTTATCATACAGTATCACACCAAATTTGGGTATGTGCCTGTACAGTTGGCCACATTTTATATCCCATGAAAATGACACATGAAATATCACATTTGTTTTACTATGTGATGAAAGTTTTGCTATCTGGATTTCAAAGGAGCCCTAGTGGCAAAGTGGGCAAAGCGCTCAGCTACTTAAAGATTTACGGTCTTGGAAACCTTTGGGGGCAGTTCTACTTTGTCCTATAGGGTAACTGTGCGTTAGAATCAACTCGATGGCGGTGGGTTGGGTTTTGGGTTTTTGCTTTCTAATTTGGATGTCATGGATCAGGAAGAATGCGTTAATGTTCCTGAAAGCTGTTCACAAAGTAGACATTTCTATCCTGTGAGTTCAAAAGAAGTTTCGGTGTTAACAATGAAAGAGCACGTCACTAGCGTCAATTATCCCAACCAGGAGGCACAGGTTGGTAGCTGACAGACACTGGAAGTGGTTTTCATCCAAATCTGATGACACTGGTTGCCTCCCTCCATAAACCTATCACATTTCCCAGCTCTCCTTACTGATCACCAGAAGCAGGGCTGCCTGAAAGGAAATTTAGGTACCCACCTATCAACCAAGGAGGTATCTGCATTCTTTAGAAAAGAAAGGATGAGGATACCAGCATAACCCAGAGAATGTATCCAGAAATTTCTGAAAAATGGCCCAATATTGGTTCACTCATCCGTGCCACAGATAGACTCCTATGTGGAGAGCCTGGGATGTGTTGGCACTGTGTTTGCTAAGCATTTTGATGGATTAATGCCTTGGGCTCTGACATCACTTAGAAGAAAAAGGCTATGGTTAGTACCAACCCTCAAGAACTAGACAACAAAACAAATTCTGATTGCTTTCAAGTGTTATGTCCCTGGGTCAGTCCTGTCCCTGCAGATGGTGAAACTGAAAAGTGGCCCTCTGCGCTTCCATGTGGAGGAAAGGTTAGGGTAATTCTGAGACGCATTACTCAATAGGAAAAAATCCAGCCACAGCCACGATGTTTCTTACCTGGGTGGGGAGAACCACTTTAATAGCACTATCTCTGGCTGCATACATTGGGTTCTCAAATATTATGGGCTGCTTCCCTGTCTCCATGGCAAAGTGTTCACTCTGATGGAAAAAAAATGAGAGATCTTAGTGTTTTTGATTGCTGGGATCACACACAGAAGAACATGCCTTCCTTGCACCTGTAGGCATGTTAGGTGTGATGTTAAGTTTACTCAAATACAATATCCTTTTGAATGCTTCACCACAAAAAAATAAAATAAAATTCAGCAGTCCTCCAAATGGTCCATCATTATTTAAAGTAACATAAATTCATAATTTATCGGTTCAAAACAACTGAAACATTCTTCCTAGATCTTAGTAACTCAAATGGGTGTTGGGTCTGAACACCAGAGAAAAGGGTGGCTGGTGGAAGAAGAGCTAGAACAATGAGAAGGAGAGAGAAAAATGGTAATGTATTTTCAAGAAAAAGGTAAATAAAGATTTGGGAAAGAAACAGAATACTGAAAACTATTTCTCAATGCAAGTTTGCATTTGTCTCCTCGTAATATGTCTCATTTGGTCCATACAGAAGGTATTATTGAACCCATTTTACAGATGGGGCAGTGAGAAAAAGAGACCAAGCTCCACGCTCAATATGACATACTCAGAAGGTGGCAGAACTGGGATATGAATCAATCATTATTTCTACAACCACTTTTTTTTTTCCTCCTACCACTTACACAACTGTGAGAATGTAAATCAAACTAGGAAAACTACATTTCCTCACTTCTTTCTTTATACAAACAAAATGCCATCAAATAAAAGCAAAACATCATGCTCTCTCCCTGTTAAAAAAAACAACAAAAAACTAAGATCAACAATGTGACTTATAGTGAGGGTAAATTTCAATTACATTTTTAATGCTTGTTTCCTACCTTTGACTGTTGTTGTTGTTAAGTGCCGTCGAGTCGATTCCGACTCATAGCGACCCCGTGTAGGGTTTCCAAGGAGCAGCTGGTGAGCTTGAACCACTGACCTTGCAGTTCAAACGACTTTGCTGTCTGATGGATTAGCTCACAGCGCCACACCAGGACTCCTACCTTTGACTATACAGTGCAAATTTACTTTATCCTGACAGACATACATTATTTCCTTGTTTACCCGGCTAATTTCATTCTTAATAAAAAGTGTTTAATTTAATGGGCAGTAGCCTCCACCTCAAACTACTACCAAGCGTGACTTAACCTTCAAAGAATCATTCTGGAAGCACACTCACCATTGCCATTGATCTGTCAGTAGTAGGGTCGAGCCCAAAACCAGAGACTCCAATATCCATGGTGACATCCATCCCTGATCTGAAGGTAACCCCATTTTCATGTTCGGAGGACTTGACAAGACTACTTAAGCTGAAAGGAAGAAATTAAAACATTTTCTCCATAAATCTTGCTTCAATAAAGTGCTCAATTTTTAGGGTCCCTGAAAACCCACTGCCACTGAGGCAATTCAACTCACTGCCGCAGAGAAGAACTGAGCTCCATAGAGATTTCTTGGCTGCAATCCTTACAGAAGCTGATCACCAGACCTTTCTTTCACAATGCCACTGGGTGGGTTTGCACTGCCAACCATTTGTGCTACCCAGAGATGTTAATTAACTGAGAATCTTCAAGCACATTCCTGAATTCTTGAGATCGAATGGGGTGGGTCAAGCATCTTGTGTGCTCCATCAACTTCAAGTGTCTAACTTGAATGGCCACCAGTAAGCAAAACCATTTGGCCTTAAGACTTGTCACCAAGCTTCAGAGAAACACTCAATTAAGATGTTGCGGTCTAAAGTGACTGCTATAATTCCTCATTACTTTTTGTATCTATAGAATATGTAAACTCTTTATGGTACCATTTTTTGTGCTAAGTATATAGTAACAAAACAGTTGCCATTTCTATAATCTTCACATGCAATGTATTTTTTTATTTTAACCCAATTAAAATAAATTAATAGTTATTAGCATGATCACATCATACAGGTTTCTACATCATAAAACTAACCTGGGTAACTTGGGCAGAGAAGGTAAGAGGGAGCCGGTTTTTCTATAGTGGAAAAATCCGCCAACTGCCAACGCTCCAATTATGATGACAAAGATGACTGTCAACAGCGCCGCCACTGCTGCTATCAAAGAGAAGTCAACATGACAACATGTGAAGGAGGAAAAGGGCCGACGGGATTAGAAGCAGGAACTAGGAAATGGAATCAGATGCTCTTCAAAGAGTGGATTAAGCAGAGTATACGACGACATTCCGTTTCAGGGAAATAGAATATTTCTAGGTACCTCATATTCTTAAAACTTACTTGTTCCTGGAGGAATGCCTTTTGAGAATCCTATTTCACAGTAGCTTCCAGTGTAGCCACTAGGACACCTGAAAGGAAAAGGAGAAATAATCACCAGCCATCCTGTCTTAGACTTTGGCTGAAATTTATAAGCACATTCTGAGACAGAGCAAGCTTTGGCTGAGTTAAATCCCATGTTGAACAATGTATCCTGTGCGACTTCGATTTATTCTATTAAGAGATGACAAGCAGAAATAAGAGTTTTTGTTGTTGTTAGGTGCCATCAAGTTGGTACCAACTCACAGCGACCCAATGTACAATAGAATGAAACACTGTCCGGTAGTAGCAGTGCCTTGTGCCTGGTGGCACCCAGAGGGTCAGGCAAATCAAATACATCTATCGGTTTCTTCTCTAACCAACGGGAAATCTGTCTTAGAAAGTAAAAGTGAAAATCATGATAGCATTCTGTCCTATACTAAGTTTCATCCAATACTGTCTGTCTAACGACATCTGTTTCTTGCTTCTTTCCCAAGAATCCTCTTCCTTCCAAACCATTGATCCGGTCTTCCAGCATATCATATGCACCTAGTGTTGTTTTGTTGTTGTGCTGTCGAGTCGATCCCGACCCATACCGACCCTGTATAGTGTTTCTGGGGAGCGGCTAGTAAGCTTGAACCACCGACCTTGCAGTTCAAACGGCTTTGTAGTCTGGCACATTAACCCACAGCGCCACACCAGGACTCCACCTAGTACTACAGTATTTATGTTGATAGCTGCTCTCCAACACTAGTTAACAGGGCCAAGTGAGCAGGAAAATGTGGTTTTCGTTTCTATAGCTCCTTGCTACTCATAATGTGGCTCATGACTCTGTGGAGCTTGCCGGGAATGAAGAATCTCCGGTGAACATGAGAAGTGATATTATAACAAGATGCCCAGCTGGTTCTCAAACATTATAGTTTGAGAAGTATGGCCTATGTCTCTGTGGACTCTCCCAAGGGAAGGTAACTGGGTTAAATTGTGAGAATTAGGGCACTGGTACCATCCCTGTACGTGTTTTGCTGACCGCTTTGAAATCTCAAGTTCCCCCCGAAGAAGCAAAGCCTAGCGCTCTGATGCAACGGTCACACTTACTTGCATTTGGGGAGGTTACTCTCATCAAAATAGCAAGTTCCTCCGTACATACACCTGCATGCGGGGGGCATGGAGATAGGAGATTCGACAGCTGCAGGAAGGGAAAGCCATGCATGTGTTAGTAGGCCAGTCTTAGCAGAGCCCTTCACCCCATGCAAATCTGCCTCATGCCCACAGCTGCCGTGCAGTGGGGTAGAAGGAACAGGGGCAGCTAGTCACCCTGTCAAAGCCATTCTGACTCATAGCAGCCCTGTACAGGGTTTCGAAGGAGTGGCTGGTGGGTTTGAACTGTGGATCTCATGGTTAGCAATCCAATGCTGATACTGCAGCACCCCACCAGGACTCCAGCCCACCTTCTCTTAGGCAAATGAGTTTCCTTAGAAATCATATGGCCTTGGAGAACAACATCCATTTGGTGGAAAGGGTTATGATAGCATTTTGCCCATGAAACAGTGAAGAGGGCTCAATTCCAGAGCAGCTATTAATAATCAGGAAGCTCATCAGAACTCTCCTCTGTGGACACAGTTAAAATGAAGAATTCAATCTACACACACCTCAGAATTTCCAGAGGCTCCAAAGCATCAGCGATTGAGCAACAGAGACTCAGGTACATCAATACTGAGTACACAGCTAGAAAGAGCTCCTGATTTTTAGAAGTACTCAAAAAATGCTCTTGTTCTGAGTCTTGCTGCCAGCTCAGCCCCCACATACTCCCTGGATGTGCCTGAGGAAGGTATACATTTGTCTTTATTTAAGGAGTTAGATCTAAGTCTCTTAGATGTAAGTCTCCACTTAAATTTTACTTTGAAAGGCCTTCCCTGAATACCCTGCCTCCCACGTTCCCCACCCCATGGTATCCCCCACAAGCCATCTTGCTTTAGCTCTCACCATATACTTTTAATTATTGGTTTCTTGATTTATTATTGTTGTTAAGTGCAGAGTTGGTTTGAACTCATAGTGACCCTGTATATGGTTTCCAAGGAGCAGCTGGTAAGTTTGAACTGCCAGCCTTGTGATTCAAACCGACCTCATGGTCCAGTGCTTTATCCCACAGAGCCCACACCAGGACATACTCTATTTATTGCTCTCTACAAATAAAGGTCAGGTGTGGTGCTATGGGATAGAAGAGCTGAACTGCTAATCACAAGGTTGGTAGTTCAAACCCACCAGCTGCTCCTTGTTAACCCTATACAGAGTCACTATGAGTTGAAACCGACTGGATGGTACTTAACAACAACAACAGCAATTAATAAAGACATGGTGAAACCCTATTGAGAATATTCTAGTCTGACATATGGGGCCACTATGAGTCAAAATCCTCTGGTTGGGTTTATCTGTTGTCCTCCTGGTGTGGTGTCATAGGATAAACACTGGACTGCAAACCACAAGGTCACTGGTTCAAACCCACCAGCTGCTCCTCAGAAACCCTACAGAGGGTCGCTAAGAGTCAGAAGAACAACAATAGAATAGAAGGTTAATCAGAGCAAGCAGATTACTTTCTGTGTTGTTTATACTTCTGTTATCGCTAACAAAAGAGAACTTCAAAAAGTTTATTGGAGAAAATGGAATTAAAAGATAAATGGAATTTTCCCATGAACTTTTGAAGCCCCCCTCATAATTATAACAGAGTCTAGGTCATAGTTGTTGCTGTTAAGCGCTGTTGAGTTGGTTCCAACTCACAGAAAACCTGTAAAGAATTTCTGAGGCTACAAATCTTTGCAGGACCAGAAAGACTTTTATTGTTCTCGCATAGAGCGGCTGGTAGGCTTGAACCACTGACGTTGTGGTTAGCAGTCTAATGCTTATCCTACAGAGCCACTGTGTTCCCAGTGTATAGTAGGAACTCAATTAATCACTGAATTAATTAGTCAGTTAATGTGCCAAGCCAAGACGCCATAAGTGTTTACTTTGATTAAAATTCCTTTAGATGAAAATGTCAATATAAAAACCATGAAGCTAATAATTTACAGGAAGATTGTAGTAGATGAGGTGGACATCTTTAACAACGCCTGTTCTACAATGCGGAACTGCAATAAATGTTGAAACCATCATTCTACAACTCAAAATTGTTGAATCTTGCCAATACTTCTCCTAGTGGCATTTGGATAAGTTGTTGCTGCTAAGTACCGTTGAATCAATTCTGACCCACAGCAACTCTGTATAGGGTTTCCAGGGAGCGGCTAGTGAGCTTGAGCCACTAACCTTGCAGTTCAAACCAACTTTGCAGTCCAGCGCATTAACCTGCAGCGCCACACCAGGACTCCATTAGGATAAGAGTGGTGTGGTACATGAAGGGATAAGGAGGGAAGAAGGTTTTTTTTTTTCTGAGTTCATTCTCTAAACCTGGAAGCTAGACCAAGGATTGCTGCTGCTGTTGTTAAGTGCCTTTGAACTGGTTCCGACTCACAGTGACCCCATATAGTGTTTCTGAGGAACGGCTGATGAATTTGAACCACCAAGCTTGCGGTCCAAATCTACCTTGTGGTTGAGTGCTTTATCATCAGGACACCAAGGGCAGCTCCTTGGTTAAGCACTTGCTCCCCCTGGTGGCAGAAGTTGTCTGTTGTTATGTGCCATCCAGTTGTTTTGGATTCATAGCGACCCTGTATAGGGCTTCCAAGGAGTGGCTGGGCTGCATTTCCCCTAAAGTTTGCTTCAAATGACGCAGGTCATTTTGTGTGTCACTAGGAAACTGCTGGAGTCCTGGTGTGGCACTATGGGATAATGCATTGTGGATGGCTTGTGGTTTGAATCTGTGGTTCAAATTCACCAGCTGCTCCTTGGAAACCTGACGTAGGGTCTCTATGAGTCAGAGCCGACTCAAAGGCACTTAACAACAACAACAGGAAACTGCTAGTGTGGCGCTGTGGGATGCAGCACTGAGCTGCAAGGTCGGTTTGAACCTCAATGTCAGTGCTTTAACTCACTAGCCACTCATAGGAAACATTACAGAGTCGCTATGAGTCAGAAATGACTCAGCAACACTTAACAAGAAGGCTGCTTCAGGGTGATTTCTTTAACGTGCATATTAAGTACAGGATAATAGTTTGGGACCTTAGTTATTCTCTACGGTTGTGCAAGAAGAGTCTCAATTTAAAGTAAACAAGTAAATAGATGATCCACAACATTTATGAGGAGACTTAAACCCTGGATGGTACTAACAGGTAAGCACTTGATTACTAGAGGAAAGTTTGGTGGCTCGAGCCCAACCAGTATCTCCTTGGAAGACATGGCTGGTAATCTGCTCCCAAAAGGTCACACAGCCTTGTAACCCCTGTGGACTACAGCGCTACTCTAATTTATGGGATCATCTTCCGTCTGAATTGACTCAATAATAGCCAACAACAACTCCTTATTCTAGCTTCCCTCTCCCAAAAGCATAAAGTACGTTTCACACAGTGACCCTTTTCAGTGGTCACAACTTCAGTTGTCCAAACGAGCATGTAAGAAAAGCTGTGACCATCCTGTCGTTCCCCCCTCTGCACTAATTCCCTCCCACCTCAGGATCATGGCTTTCCACCGTGAGGAAGTCCAGTGAAGGCCAAATAGATTACTGAGGCAGTAGGAATCCAGTAGGAGGTACAGGAAGATGTTTTATAGAAAGCCTACTCTTCAAAATGTAAAGACAATGCAAACCAACAGTAGATTCAAGGGCACTGGATTGGTATTTCTATAGATCTCAGAAATCATTAGGATACAAGTTCTGTTTGGCTCCTTATTTTCTACTCAGCTCTTTCTTCTTCTCATAGTTCTTATCCTACCTCTGACGATCTCATTCTATTAAATCTATTATTTATTCTCATTCTATTAACATGGACTTCTGGAGTAGGATCAGCACTGGACTGAGAACCACAAGGTCAGAAGTTCAAACCCACCAACTGCTGCTCAGAAACCCTATACAGGGTTGCTATGAGTTGAAACCGACTAGATGGTACTTAACAACAATAACAACTATTGATATATGCAGCACACAAAGGCTCCTGCAGGAGGAAATCAGAGACAGACAAGCTCTTCGGTGGTGTCCAGGCGTTGCCCTACCTGCATCACACTGAATGACACTCCCTTGCATAAAGCTGGAGCCTTCAGGACATGCACAGCTGTAGCCTCCGGGTCTCAGTAGGCAGAGGTGACTGCAGACATCTTTACAGGGATTGGGCACTGGAAAGCAGATGGGAACAGGATTAAGTCCTGAGGAGAGAATGAACAACCCACCCTAGGACAAACCTGTCAGCTAGGTTATGACTCTGCTCTAGTGCATGGGCCACCTTGTTACTCACCCTTGTATCTCCTGACACCTGACAGACACCCCAGCACAGACACAACCTTTCCTATGTCCCTCCCATTTCCACCCCACCTACACTTTCTACTGGTCTCAACCATCTCCTCCATGATGTTGTCAGACAGCTTCTCTATCTATTTAGTTCACTGTATAACTTCAAAAATGAACCAGAGCTAAAGCACCTTGAAATGACTCAAAAGACCAATAAGAGCCCATTATTATAACAGGAGAAAGATGAGGCTTTCTACTCCCGTAAAGATTTACACCCTTGGAAACCCTGTACAGGGTCACTATGCATCGGAACTGACTCGATGGCACTTAACAACAACAACAATTATATCAAGGGTTTCCATTACCCAAACATGGATAAATCACAATATACAAGAAGGTACAATCCAGAAGATGTGATTTCCACCTCAATCCTCCAGAGAGGATTCTTCTGGGTTTCAGTGTCTTGATTTGGAAAACAAGGGACTTTATAAGTACGATTCCCATCCATGGCTACATATCAGAATCATCTGGGGGGCTGAGCAGTACATATTTAAACTGATCTGGGATGAAATTTAGGTATTGTCATTATAAAAAAACTCTTCAGGTTATCCTAGAAGCTTCTGGATTATAGTCATGGTTATAAAATACTAAAACATATTCCCAAGATCTCGTTCAAAATCAGACTCATTATCTTCTAAGCAGAGCTTCTCAAGCTTTATTATGCATGCACATTACCCAGGGCATCTTGTTAAAATTCATATTCTAATTAGAAAAGCTGAGAAACTGTGTTTGTAATCAGTTTCCATATGATACAAATGCTGCTGGACTATAGCCCCTACTTTGAATAGCAAGGGTCTGAAGCAGTGGTTCTCAAAGTGTGGTCCATGCACCAGTAGATCAGCCTGGCTTTTTCAACTTCAAGAGTAGATAAGACTACTGTGAAACTCATTCTGTGACTGGGCAATCTAACTTGCATTTATCAGGGGTCTAACACCTGCTGGATCCTGTGGCCTATTAACTCCAAGCTGCCATTAAGGATGGAATTTTATTTCCTATCTTCTGGTGGTTTGCATAATTTTATTTGATATTCAATTCTATCTTTCTTTGGACACAATGGTTAAAACACACACACACACCTTTTCATGCATGAAGAATTCAGTCTATTATCAGCAGCTACTATTTGCAAACAATGTAGTCATTCATTTGAAATAAGGTTTCCAGATAATAAGGAATGTCTTATTCTGAGGTGTTACCTGACTGGTTGTATCTGTACTGATGAAAGACTCGAACTTGAGTGAGCCAAGGGTTCACTGTCAGCAGTTTCATTCTATCTCCATTCCCAAATTTATCTTCCCTCCATACTTCTCCCCTTTCCTTAGATGTCCAGTATATCTGGCCTTCAAAGACATCCAGGCTGTAAGGGTTCCTTACTGCTTATCCACAAGGGAGAAAACAAACAAAGCAAGGTTATTAAAAAGAAAACATTTTAGCATTACTTCTGCTTGGATTGTCTCTAATGCAACACCAACATCTGGGACATTCTGGCAGACTGGCATTAGGAAACCCAGCTCTCTGTACATATGACCACCAAAGAACATGGCACTGTGAGATCAAGATAATGAAAATGAAACTAGACTGATGCTTATGTTCTGGTGACATAGTGGGATACACATTGGGCTGTTAACCATAGGGCTGGTGGTTTGAATTCATCAGTCACTCTGAAGGAAAAAGATAGAGTAGGCTCTAGGTTTCCATGGAAACCTTATACTATGAGTCAGAACTGACTTAAACTGATTCAACAGCACACAACAACAGTCCTGGTATGGTGCTTTTGGCTAAGCACCAGACTGGTTACTAACTGCAAGGTTGGTGGTTCAAAATCACCAGTCGCTCCTCGGAAACCCTATACAGGGTTGCTACGAGTCAGAACCAACTTAATGGCACTTAACAACAACATGAGGTCGATGGTTCAAGCTCACCAGCTGCTCCTTGGAAACCCTATACAGGGTCGCTATGAGTCGGAATCGACTTGACAGCACTTAACAACAAGATGAGTCAGAACCAACTTGATGATGCATGATGCATAACAGCAGCACAATTTCAGGAGCCCTGGTGGTGCAGTGGTTAAAGGTTCAGCTGCTAACTACAAGATTAGTGGTTCAAATCCACCAGTCACTTTACAGGAGAAAGGTGTGGCCATCTGCTTTTGTAAAGATTACAGCCTTGGAGACCTTGTGGGGCCGTTCTTCTACTCTGCCCAATGGGCAGAGTCAGGATTGACTTGGCAGCACGGCTTTAGTTCACTTTCAATTAATTTGCTAATCTGATCTGACTTTTGGAAAATGATTTGCATGGCAGGATTTTTTCCTTTGAATATAAAATACAGGTAGGAACAAAACAAAAACCAATGTGATCTGTGCTGTGTTGTTGCAGTTCTACAGGGCCTAAATAAGATGCCCTTCTCTATACAGACATTTCCTATTGTGTCTAATGGCAATTTGGCACAATTAAAACTACCATGTCTGAGTTGTTGTTGTTGTGTGCCAAGTCTGAGTAGTGTCATGGGAAATTAAAAATTCATGAGTGGCCATCTAAGAGCTATTGGTCTCTTCTTGTGCAGAATAAAGAGTGATGGGAATTAAAGATACAGACCAATGGAACATGTAAATATCAGTCTCCTCCAGAACTAGCTGGTGCCCAACTACGATTACCAACCACTCTGAACAGGATCACATTAGAAGTCCCTGATGGAGCAGCAGAACATGTGGAACAAAACTAAAAATTATATATGTATATATATATTAAAAAAAAAAAAAAGACTGGGCCTAACTGGGGGAATCTGAGACAATGGCCCTCAACCACCCTTCATGAACTCCCCCTTGTGGCCCAACTCTCAGTCAAGCAGTAGTAGCAGGAACAACAACACTAGTAAGGTAGAAATGATAGGATGGTCAGTCATTCAAAATCTAAGGACAAAGGTGAGAAGTTGGCCAACCAAGGAGCCACAGGGATCACGGCTGTTGCATAGAGGGAACTGAAATCCCTGAGATAAAACAAAGTGTATTATTTGTTGAATGAAAAACTGATGAATTTCTCTGTAAACCCAATTCACAATAAAAACTTCAAAAAGAGAAACAAACCCTAGCTCCCATGTCTGAAAGTAGTTACACATGTATAACATTTGTACACATAATCTGAACCTCTATCAGAGCAGCCAGACAGGAAACCTGTCTTTTCTGTATCCACTGGTGTGATGCTGTAAGATCAGCACGGACTTTGAACCACAAGGTCAGCAATTCAAACACACCAGCTGCTCCTTAGAAACCCTACACAGGGTCACTACAAGTCAGAGCCGTCTCGACAGCAACAGCAAGAAACTGTATATAAGCAATTTCCTTAGATCAGTGTTCCTTCTTGAGAAAATAGCCAAAGAGACATCAAAAACTACTAGAAGCATATCCAATCTCAACTCATTTCTAACCTTCATTTGAAATGAGCCTCCTATCAGTTCCATCGTGTTTTATGGATTCAATAACGTTCTCCTTTAAATCACTCCAGTAGATCCGGTCATTGTTCAAATAATCAATGGAAAGGCCAGTTGGCCAACCAAGGTCCTCAGAAATCAGGGTTTGTCGATGTTGCCCATCCATCCAGGAACACTCAATTTTAGGCTCTTTTCCCCAGTCAGTCCAGTACATAAGCCTGTAAGAGAAGGTCTCTACATTGTAGCATTATATCCAGTGGAACTTCTCCACTAAAGACAAGATGGGCTTTCAGAGGGATAATCAGTTGTTTTTCACCATTACACTGTTTGTATACAGAAGACGGGGAGATCGGGGAGATGAAGCAAAAGCAAATATGTCTGTGGGCTCTGTCCTAAAATAGCTATTTCTTAATAGAAATTGGCTGGCCCTGTCTGGAGAGTTTATATTCAAATTCAGACCCTGTAAAAATATAAAAAGCTGAGCTCTGGTAGCGTAGTGGTTACGAATTGGGCTGCGAACCTTAAGGTCAGTGGTTCAAAACTACCAGCCGCTCCGCGGGAGAAAGATGAGGCTTTCTACTACCGTAAGGATTTACACCCTTGGAAACCCTGTACAGGGTCGCTATGGGTCGGAACCGACTCGATGGCACTTAACAACAACAACAATCCTTCAAGAAATATTTGTTTGTTTGAGTGCCTACTGTGTGAAAGGGAGTCCTGGGATGGCGCTATAGGATAAGCACTGGACTACTAACTGCAAGGTCAGCATGCCAAATCTACCTGCCACTCCTTGGCAACCCTAGACAGAGTCGCTATGATAGGAACCAACTCAATGGCACATAACAATAACACTGTGTGAGAGGCAACGAGCTATATTAGCAAATAAAACAAGATTCCATCCAACTAATATTTGATAGTAAAGAAAGAACCTAAGCAAGCAAAGAATATTAAAGAATCACCCTAGGTCAGGATATGCATACACTCAAATACCTAGAGGGACCAGGCAGATGAAATAAATGTGTGGAATGGACCAGTAATAAACTATAGATACATGGGGAGAGCAAGGTCTTGTTTAAAGGGATAGCCCCTACTCAACTCCAGCTAGAACTATATCAAGGAAAGCAGGCCCACCTCATGCTAGTAGTTCCTCTGATTTTCCATGCCAGAAATTGATTATTTTCTTTGTTTGCTTCTTTCTTTAAAATTTTAAATGTTAGCAACCAAGTGTACAAAGTTCCATATAGTACAAGCCAAGCATGCTTTTGAGCTATATTTATTCTCATGACTATCATTTTGCAACATCCTATCTAAATCAATGATCAATTCTAGACCACACTCTATTGAAGAATGTGTGTGCATTTTCAACAAACTGGGCTCTGGAAACAATGTGGCCAGGATTTCTCCCTACCCAGAGTAGACCCAAAGACAGTAACAAAATGCTCAACAACCAGTAGATAGCACAGATTTTTAATGAAAAAATAATGGATGTTTGCCATCAACTCTCTGAATCCGCCTTGTATGTTGAGCACTTTAAACATGATAGCTGGCACATGGCAAGAACATGGCTATTTTTTTTCCCAGTACAATTAAGAAAAAAAATAATAAAAACGTGAGACTTCGCTGGATAACATCTAGAACATAAAGAATCCTTCCCATACTTACCCTAGTTTGGGATTCAGAACTATGGCAGCTGGTTGATGTAGCTGAGTGAAAACCAGCCACTTTCTGTACCTTCCATCCAGCTTAGCCACCTCAATCCGTTGTGTCCTCGCATCTGACCAGTAAATATGCCTGAATGTAGAGGGACAAAGTTAGACAATGGAAAAGGCAAAATTGGCTACTTCTGGGAAAAGAGGTTTGAAGATACTATGATCTAGTTTGGAAATTTTAGCAGGCAAAACAGCTACTTGAATACCCGTGATTAGACCAAGACCCCCTTTCTCAGGAATGCCCCAATCTCTTGCGTCAAGGGGCCATCTTTGCAAGGTAGCACATGCAAAGGAGGAATGAGGGATAGTGCGGAAGACTCTGGCCTTATCAGCCAAAGCAGTTGGATCAGCCAAGATCAGTAATGATGTATACAAAATAATGCATGTCTGTATTATCATGAGGCAAAAGTCATAATAACCCGTGGGTGGGTCCTTTAATTCTCACTGCTTCTATAAGTCTGTTTCCTCCTTATTGTAATCAATAGGATTCTGGAATCAGCTCTAAGGGTGAGTGGAAACAGTCTAACAGACAAACTCAGCAAAGCCATCTGATCCTTATTTATACTTTTATGGTTGCAGGTCTTGGTCTCTTAAATGTAGAAAAAATTTCAGCAGTTTCTTTGTTCAATAATTTATCCAGGCTGAACAAGAGGTATAACTTGAAACAAGAAGACAGACCCGCTATTGCTTGGCCGGCTTTCAGAAGGAAATGTCAAAGCTGAGTTTCAATTTCCTGACTCTGGTAACAGTTCCTGACAGAAGATGCAAAAAATGAACCACCTTTTGGCCCAAAGGCACAGTGGGGACACCTAATTAATTTCTTCAGAGATACTCAAATCTTTCAGAAACACCTGACAAGTTTGTTAGAAGCTGAAAATTAACTTATACTGCAAATGACTTGCCATTCTCCTGGAAAGCAGTAAGTCTCTGAACTTTCCCTCTTAAATAGTTCTGTTACTAGTTTATTTTCAAGAGCACAGGAGTTTCTATGAATGCTAATGTAACCAATTCCCTACAAATGTCTCCCATACAAGCCTCTTCCCTGAAGAAGAAGCTTGATAACATCTCCACATCAGTTTGCAATCTCATGCATCTACCTGCTGCAGCTCCTACTTAAGAACCATCCAAATGTGTGGCTGTGGTCCCTGGGGTTTTAGACGTCTCTAAAGTGCAGAATGGAACCCACATCTCTATTAACTCAAATCCAAAGATTAAACAGGCTGAGTCTACACAGCCTGAGAAAATAATGTTTACATGATACACTGGAGTAAACAGAACTGGGTGCTGGAGCTAGAGTCAGCCTAGGTACCACTCAGCAGCACCAGGAGCTAAGTGTGTCCATATCTGGGCCACTTCTAACTCAAGTGACATGGAGAGCAGCAAGGAGCAATCGGAAGGAAAACAGAACTAGGCAAGAGGCTGATCAATTTACCTTCCAACCCAGTCCACTGCTAATCCATCTGGCTGTACTATGTATTTCAGGTTCAGGTTAACATCCTTCACAAGATTATTACCACCAGTTTCAAAGTTGAGGATAAAGGCACGTTTGATAGAACCAAAATCAGAGTTCTCTCCTAGCACGGAGTAATATACAACGCCTGAAGAGACAAGATGCATGGGTCAGTTTCATATGGCGAACATTTACTAAATGAGGAACCGGTGAGTACTGATCATTATTGACATCTTTACTTTCTCACATTTCCTAACACACTAACAATTCAATTACTCTGATACAATAAAATTCCAAAACTTTTATGCTTAGTCTATTAGCTACAAATGCTTCAATTGATAACATTTGTATTTAATCACCTCAGTTTGAAGGTAATTCATGAAAATATACAAGGGGGCCTCAAAAAGTTCATAGAAAAATAAAATTAAAAGATGATGGAATATTTCTGTGAACTTTCTGAGGCCACACCCCCCTCCTATTTCAGTCAAAGCCTATTTACTCTCAAATGCTAGTTCCAAGCTCTAGTTTGGCTGCATGTTGTTGTTGTTAAGTGCCGTCGAGTCAGTTCCGACCCATAGCGACCCTGTACAGGGTTTCCGAGGGTATAATGTGGCTGCATATGGACCTAAATAAACAAGGACCAGGCTGTTGAAAGTAATAAAGGAGCCATGTACATGAGAAGGCTAATTTATGTACAGACTAAAGGACAGTAGATGGTAGGCATTTAAAATGTATAGGAAGATTGGGACCTATAGAGACTTGCTGAAACTTGTTTTTCTAGATATACACCATTTTTTAAAAGCTTATTATATCACATAACTAAGTGTAAAAGTATAATAATCTAACATCAGCGTGGTTATTGATAGTTTGCATAGCATTTTCAACATCTATTATCATATTCAATCTTCAAAGCAAGCTTAGAAGTAGGCAGGCAGAACAAAATTACTACACTTATTTTACAGACTAAAAAATTAAGATTTTCAGAAATGTTTCAGGTCACAAAGCTAGTAGATAAGGGAGACAGACACAGAAGACGGGCTACACCATATAGAGTAGTGACAGGCTCCAGATTAGGTATTTCACTCGTTCAATTACATTTCTTGAGCATCTACCCTGCGCACTGTCATAGAATGCTCGGCCAGGTGCTAGGCACAAAGAAATGAGTTAGGTTCAATCTCAATATCCAAAGAGCAGATGGAGAGAAAAACTCAAGGAGTTTCAAAAAGTGTGGAGAAATTCCATTATCCTTTCATTCAATTTGTCACAAACTTTTTGAAGCTTCCAATGTAACAACATGTGCTTCAGGAAAACTCACTCAAAAAGCCAGCCCACTGCTACCAAGCCAATATGGCCGACTCATACAAAAACCCTATAGAGGGTTTCCGAGAGTTCCAGCCTCATCTTTCTCCCACAGAGCAGCTGGTGGGTTTGAACCACCCAAGCTTGCGGTTAGCAGCACCACTGCTCACAGCACCACAAGGGCTCCTGTTTAAAAGTGGGTATAAAATTCTACAGGCTCCTGTATGAGTAATCTTGACACTCTGCTAGAAGGAATTACAGGAGGTGGCAACGAATATTGGAGCTGAGTCTTTGAGTTTGTATAGGAATTTTATAGTGCAACAGTAGGGAACAATAGCATCTATGTGAGCAAAGACAATGAAACATCAAAGTACAAGGGAATGTGTGGTGAGACTGTAAAGATAATCCCCAGAAACGGAAACCAAGTCAAGAAAACCGCAAAAGGTGTCAAGATAACTATTCAACGCCTTAACATATGACAGATGCCAAAGTTTAATACTCACTAAGGCCTGTACCCTCATGATCCCAATCGTAATCAATGGCTTGAATATGCTCGTCTTCAAGGTAATCAGAGAACTTCTCAGATGAGAGATTGTATTTTCTAATTCTAATGTTGTCAGGCAGTAATAACATAGGAGGATTTCCTGTAAATAATGAAGAGTTATGTAATCTTTTTGAAATTCTCAGCAAGGTAAATAATACAGAGCAGGTATCCACCCCAAATCCTTAATTTTAAAAAACATATATATATATTTTTTTTTAAATCTGACCTCTGCTGATCAACAGAGCTGACTATTCAACAGGGATAAAATGTCTGTGGACATTCTTGTCTCTATTTCAGGTGGCAAGTTTAACAGACTTTGTGAGGTGTATGTCAATTCTTAACTCTTTGTTCTTTGTTCAGGAAGAGGGTTACAGTTAGGCAAGACAACAAGAAGGCGGTCTTCCCCACTTGTTGTTAAGTGCATTAAGTGCCGTTGAGTCGATTTTATATAGTAGATCTTGTGTAGGGTTCCCAAGAAGCGGCTGGTGGACTTACAGTTAGCAGTTCAGTACTTATCCTATGGTGCTACACCATGACTCCCCACTTTCTAACCCCTAAATAATGTCCTCCTTTTCACGGATTGTATTTCTTTATTCACTACCATTAAACAGATATTCCATCTCATAGAAGAAATAGTGTTTACAGATCTCCTATAAATCTACCAGAAAATTCTCATTCTTTACTCATTACTGGCAGACTTTTTAAAGATAATCAGTTCTACGAGTCCTTTAGCAGATAATCAGCTCTAGGACCCAATTTAGTTCCTAGCTAATGAGGAGAAAAAGAAAAAAACAAAACAGCTTGTTCGTGATTTTTATTTAAAGCCACTATTTCATTGGTAACTCATCCTAAGATGCACTGTTTGGAAAGTTTTATTTAATTTACTTGAATAATGTCAATCGAATGCAATTTAAGTAATTTTTAACAATTCATTATATATTTTCTCTAATTTATTTCAGTCACCTCCTCCATTCAAAGACTTACATGTTTTTAAATCGTCAGACCAAGTAATCAAATGCCATTACTCCAGTTTAGTGTCAAAAAGGTTTGGAGGGTAAAATATTTAAGTATGTTAGTCAAATGCATGCTGCAAGAACTCTTTTTGAAGAAACTGAATAACCGTTTTAGCTCCTGTACTCTTATTTTGAAGGAATAGCATAGCAGCATAGTGGCTTATACATGGTGCTACTAACTGCAAGGTCAGCAGTTCTAATCCATTAGCCTCTCCTATAAAGAAAGATGAGGCTTTCTGCTCCCGTGAAAATGTATAGCCTCAGAAACCCAATACAGGGTTGCTAGAGTTGGGAGAGTCTTGGAAGTACACAACCACCACCATTCTTAATTTTCAAAATAAACCTGGTTCCTTAAACTCTAGCACACACTCCAATCTGTAAGATCATTAAGGTCTATACCCCTAAATGGGGCACACTGACTTCAATCAGACCTCCAGAAATATGCTTATGCCCCTTGTCATTTCTGTCAAGTACTTAGCACTGCTTCACATCAGGTCTGATTTCCAGATACTGCAACTAGGTTAAAACGTAGAACAAATGATTGAAGGTATGGATGAGCCAGACTCCTGTCTGTCTGCAATCAGATGTCCATGAATAACAACCACAAAGAAGAAACGGCATGGTGGGACTCTGAAACTGCCAACAGAGCATCCTTGATTTGCCCCAATTCAATATGACTTTTTTGTGTGTGACACATCTTGACTTACAGGGAGAAGAGAGGACTAGAGGACTTCATTAATTTCCTTCTGCTGACAGTCATTGGAGCTTTTCAAAAGTTTTAGCAAGGTATGTATAGTGATGGTTTTGAGCTGACAGATGAGGAAGGAGGAGGAGAGACTGGATGAGTATTAGAAGATCAGTAGCTAGTGAGTTAAAAAGAGACTCTGAGAGATGAAAGTTTATTTTCTGGTATTTCATTAGTCATTAGTATTTATTTCCCCAAGTCAATTAATCCCAACATAAAACCACTGTACCTTCAGCTGCACATCGTTTTCCAAAGTGTTCACCCATAGACTTGTATCCCTCCGCACATGCACATTCATAACTTCCTTTTGTGTTATGACATTCCTGGGGACAAGTGCCAAATTGCTCACATTCGTTGATGTCTGTAGGCAAAATGAAAACAAGCATGTAACATTGGCTCTCACAGACCCTGCTTCTGTTTAATTTCACATTCATAAAGAGGACTACAAAAGACTACAGATCAAAATAAATAACAGTAGCCAACATAGTTGGCTTCACAGCTGTTTTTCCAGATACTGCTTCACAAGCTTTTTTCTCATCTAATCTTCCAAAAATACTCACAGGGTATAGACTATTATTAAGCCCAAGGCCCCAAGGCTGGTAAATGATGGGACACACAGATCAAACCGGAGCCATTCGAATCTACTCCAGAGGTGAGCATTGCTGTCATTTTGTTGTTGATATTATTTGATAGCATTCTCAGAAATGGGAATCATTGATTTGGATTTTTAATTGAGTCCTGAAACCTCAGCTCCCAAAATAAATCTTATAACCAAATAGTAAACCATATTTACTAGCCATGACAGATCATTAAAAATTTAAAACTAAAATCATATTCATCCATATTGTAGAATTCATTTGTCTGGTTTTAGTAGGTAATAAATAGATGCTGTTCAACTTGTGATGAGAAAGGTGTGTGTGTGTGTGTGTGGTTGGTTTTTAATGATCTGACATACTGATACAATAGCAGCCACTTACCAGTATCTTACTAATCTGATCAGTTCCACACATGTTTACTGAGCATGCCCTTTGCCAGGCACTGGTAATATGGCATGTATGCGGGAGGGGATGGGGATCGATCATTAAAGGAATGAGTTGAGAACCTAAAATGCACAAGCGTTTTAATTCCCAAGGGATGGGAGGATACATACATATATATATACTCTACCTTGACATAAGTTTCTGTTCAAAGTGCCCGCTGTGTACCCAGGTCTACAAGTGCAGATAAATCCTCCTTCACTTAATTGGGTACAATTATGTTGACAGAGATTTTCAGCACATGATCTTTGTTCTCCTACATCTGAAAAACAGAAATGAAAGATCATTCACAAATGAACAGTCAAGTGGTGTATCAGAAGGAACGCCTACCCATTGCCAACTATTCTTTGACCTATCAATTATAGGCTATTTAGAGATGAGCTCTTTGCATAAGCCAATGGGCAGAGAGGATTGAGTGTCTCTAGATTCTTATTTCTACTAATGGCCTCTTAAGTTTTTGAGGCAATTTCCCCATTATCCTCAGAACTGCCAGGCTCACCCCTGGAACATCCAACTCTGCGTCATTATCTCTCATAATGTTTACTAGCCATGACGATTGCTATTTCCACTTCCTGAGCACGTATACATGCCAAACACTGTACTATTAAATGATTCAATCTGTGCAACAAAACAGCCACCATCTTAACCCTAACTCTTTACTCCTACCCCAAGAAAATAATTTTCTTAAATATTTGTATGTAAAAGGACACAAGTGCAGTAAACTAATCTAAAGTGGCATGATACAAGTGATTTTTATTTTGATTATTAACATCCATAACCAGAAAAAATATCCCATGGCTACCGTATTGCTGTTGAGCCCATAAGACTGACACTTGTAATCCTTGCGGTTCCAAGGTCCAGATGTTGCCGGAGAAAGAGACCTTTATAAGCTCAGGCTCCATCCACCCAAGCATTTGTCTCACTACCCCAAGAGCTTGTCTCTACCAAGATCAGTCCAAGCCATCTGGTTTTCATTCTTGTCACTTTTATCAGTTTGCTTCGCTCATCCTTCGTTTCTATTTACCCCCAAACCAAGGTCTTATAGGGAAGCTGACAAAGATGAACACAGATAGTGAGTAATAACAGGAGAGCAGGGTGAAGGGGCAGAGAGCTGGTTATCTCTAGAAAGGATTCAAGTTTCATCTGTCTCTCAAAAGAAATGTGTTCTGACCACAACCTTCGGATTATTTTCACTAAAGAGACTGTGGTATCTTGAGTCAGTTCTTTCAAATCAGGGTAGATTCGTCTCCACAGTAGAAAATGAGATGAATTTAATTTAAGGGTACAATGTCTATCTACATCAGCATGAGGTTTGGATACATTAATACTGAGGCTCAAAATAGAAAAATAACCACAAAATATTTTTTGTACTATTTTTAAACTGTCCCTGGAGTGCATACTTCAAAAATGTACAAGTTCTAGTCTGAGCTCATATTGTTTAGCAAGTCTATCCAGATGTTTTATTTCATCATCAATGTGTTGTGTCTTTCTAGGAATGTTTCTATCTTGTTTAAATTTGCCTAATTTGTTGACAAAAAGTTACTCATGGAATTCTCTTCTTACCTTTTTAATTTCTGTAGTGTCAGTGGTTATATCCACCCTATGTTGCTAATTTGGGTAGCTTTGAGCCAGGTACAGAATCTTTCTGGGTCTCACTGAGTATAATCAAATTCTGTAATCTCCTCCCAACTCTAAAATCTGTAATGTTATGACTGGTCTCAGGGTAAAAGCAACTCTGGGCAAAGCATTCTTAGAGTGAGTCCTAGTCTAATGAAGCAAGAATCTTCAAGTGTAGAAATCATGTAAAACTGTGTGAGTCTTCTTCAAATCCAGACTTATGAAATCATTCCATTTTCCATTTTATGTAGAAGGAATGAGAACTGTCAAAAGAGAAACTGCAAGGCAGTCTAGCTTTATAACCACATAAATAATACTCACAACCTACAGTTAACTTCTTTTCTTTATAGTTCAGTAGTATTAGAAATAGAAATAGTCACAAATGCCACAAGCATTTCACATGATACATCCACATAATATCTGAAAAGTGATGCTGTCTCTGTACCCAGTGAATGCCTATTTCCTGCTTTTAATTAAATGCCATCTAAAACAAGACATACTGCACTCAATTTTGAACCTTTTCATTGACAGGCAATTGAAATATAAACCAATGTTTGACCCAGTCTCCTAACTCCTACGACAGTCTCTGGACAGCAGAACCAGAATCTACCATCTAGCTTTGTAAATCCCTTCATGTTCTTTGTAATATTTCATCAAGTCTCTTAATTATGTCAAAACTCCAAGCTCCACAGATAAAAAAGGTGTGAAATGAAATGGCAAGCCAGCTCGGGATTGCTGGCTGTTTATTCTCTTTTGTAGCCCATGAGCTGCCAGAAAATCCTTTAGATGTCATAGAAAAAAGCCCTAGTGTAGCACTGTGGGTTAGTGCGCTGGACTGCAAGGTCAGTTTGAACTATGAGACTGGCGGTTCAAGCTCACCATACACAGCCATTCCTTGGAAACCCTATACAGGGTCACTATGAGTCGGAATCAACTCGACAGCACTTAACAACAACAACAACAAATTGAGTCTTGGTATGGCGCTGTAGGATGATCACTGGACTGCTGACCACAGAGTTGCTACGAATCAGAACCGACTAAGTGGCACTTACCAACCACAACTGAAAGCGCTCGGTACTAAAGTGACTAAGTTAAAGGTATCTATAGTTGAAGACCTTTTCCTGTGAGGAGACCAAAGCTGTGAAGCCTCAATGACAAACCAAAAATGGCATAGCTAGTGGCAAAGATCAGCTCCCTCTGTCACGCTGTGTGACCTCAACTAAGTTACTTATGTTTTATGTGTGGAAATAAAAGCAGCTACCTAGTAGGGCTAACTTGAGCAGCAAATCAGATAGATAGTGTATGGGAAAGCACTTCATAAGCAATCAAGGACTATAAAGGTGTCGATTATCAGCATGTCGTGCCAACCTGTCCATCACAATATTGAGCTGGAACTACCCTGTAGTATTTACTTACAGCAACCTGTTTCATCAAAATGATCACCACAGTCATCAACATCATCACACACGAAGGAATGAGGAATGCAATGTCCACTGCCACACTTAAACTCATCTTCTGTACAAGGTCTAGGGGTCGGAGGTCTACCTAGAATTTTAAGAACAGAAGTCAAAACATTTTCTTCTGAGAAACAAGATGTTTCCCCTACCTGTGGTGGAAACCATTACTGTTCACCAATCAACCCCTGCTTCCCTATGTTTCCCAGTTTCCACTGCAATTAGTTTGGGACCATGTGACTAGTTTGGCCAATTCATTATGTCACTTTTATACTGATACAATTAAAAGTCCATGTACCTCCTCCATGTCTCTTACCCTGCTATGGCAACCTTGGAAGCCATCTATGCCTGGTGGCATAGTTAGATGTTAGAGAAAGGCTGTGTAACCCCCACTGGCCTTTAAATAAGTGCACTATATGTTATGCCACTAGAATGTTTTAGTTGCTGCAACCAGCATTCATTACTCTGAATGCTATAAAGAGCAGTAACAGAACTGGCATAGTTACATAATAAAAACAGAAACTATTTGGCAATGGCTTAACAGCTGAAAGACAGGCAATGAGGAAACTAAAATGAGGCAAGAAAGGTGGCAAGGCACAGTATGCAATGACAAAGCATTTCAGAAAACTGTCACCTCTGAAAAACGGGAAGACATACCACGTGCTTACTGAACTTGGAGATCTAGGGAAAGAGGTTAGAAAATAGAATGTTAGTAATGTGAATTGGTTTCCATTACCTGAGTTTGACAAGGAAGATAAGGAAGAGATAAGCTTAGGAAAGAATTGGTTTTTTTGTGTTTTGTTTTGTTTTGTCAAGCAGAAACTTGCAGCATGGGAAAGCCAACTGCTTCTGGATGCTAAACATTAAGAGTCTGAATTTTTAAAAAGGGAAAGTCCTAATAAAACATTTCAGTTGTTTAAAATGATGGACCATCTATTTTCTCACAATCGGTTGAGAAAGAGGTGCGTGAAGGGAAACAAACAAAAACTATGGGGAGAAGAAAAGCCAAATTCCCTTTTCCACTCTCTGCTTTGACAAAGTCCCACAAACACCTTGCTCCACAAGACACTGTCCATAGGCAAAGGGAAATGGGCTCCAGCAGTGGGAGGGTTTGGGGAGGAATCACTTATTTTCAGTTTTACATCCTGTTGTTTTGTACCTCAAATAAATACCATAACAATGTTAAAACCACAGATTAATCCCTGCCAAAAAATACAAGGAAATAGGTAAAAACTTGAACACTTTAATGAACTCAAAGTTCTCATTGACATCCAGTCCCCTCTGGAATGGGAACTGACTATACGTCAAGGAGCAGAATTCTAAGGTCACCCCATACAAGGGATATAAAATGGAAAATAAGGCATTTATGTAATTGTTCCCAGACAGTATCATTTTAAGAAAGGGGGAAGAAAGGAAAAAAAAAAAGCTATTGCAGTCAGGAGTAATCATTTTCTTCATGGACTTTTCTATAGTAAATTGCCTAGAAAGCTGATCAACTCTTTCCTTCAGTGGCTAGATTTTAAGTATTCTGGAGGCAAATATTCAATGCAGTCAATTTGAAATGTCTACCTTAAACTAATCTATCATTTTTCTCTTCTGGAAAATGCATTTTCATTTGAAAGAAGGATATTAGATAAGCTTTGTTAACACCAGAGCTGCCTTATTTAACAAGATCTTTTCAGTTGGGTGTTCAAAAGGAATAGTATCACTCACTTCCCTAGAGTATCCAAACTTCACTTTTGAAAATTAATTAATTGTGAAGTGGTGACAAGTCTAGGAAGAAAACTCCACCAATCTCATGTTAACTCTTACTTTCTTTTGAGAAAAGAGGAAAGAAAAGTTTTTGAAATGTCTAAACAAAGGTTAAAAAATGGAGGGACTTGCAAATATCTTGTTCAAATGAGACAGAAATGAGCAGGCTGCATGTGAGAAAGGCATGCGTTTGTTTCTATGGTCTTGTGGTTAATTCCATCAGCACACAGAGATCTGCAGTCACAGGAACAGCTCAAGGCTCAGGTTAAATCTCAGAGGTACATTTTGCAAACAGCAAACAATTTGGGGCCCTCAGCTTTTCCTTCTCCCTTTTGATTTCTGCTTACAGTGTTCCTCTCTCTCATCACTCCCATCTCCACAGTCGTCCACATGATTGCATAACTCGTGCCTGTAAATGCATCGATTGTTGTCACATCGGAAACGGGAGGGTGAATCACAGGAGACACTCACTGAAAGAGAAAAATTGAAATAACGTGAAGCGTAGAACATCACATTGCAAATTTTCATCTTAAAAGGCGCTTCTTAAAAGAAAAACCTACAGGAAAAATATAGGCAGACCGACTGTTACTACAAGAGCAAGCAACATGCTTGCCCAGGAAACATCAAGGCAAGTGGTCAGGTCCCCTCAGTGCAAACCCCCTTCCAATACTAAGACTCAATGGGAATATACGCTGTGATTGGTGACCACGCTTGACACCGATAAGGGGGAGTGAGGGAAAAACAGCAATGAAGCGGTGAGCTAAGCCCTACAACGTTCAATGGACTTTTGTGAACCCGGGTGAAGACCTGGTTGACCAGCAGTGTGGCAAGAACTGGGGACTCTTGGGCCCAGAGTCAGTGACATAGCCACAGAGGACTAGAGTGGAGAGTGAAGTGTCCAGCTGATATGAAGAGAAGCATATGCATAAGAACACCCACACTTGCAGATAATACCCACTTGTCCTGGCTTCAATGACTGGATGATCAGAGATCAACCAGAAGTAAAAAGAAGAGGGGTGGGGGGCGGGAAAGTATTCTCATACAATTTGATGAATTTGACTTACACCTACGGAAGCAGAAGCTCATAAGAGGGAACAAGTCCTAACAGCAAGAATCATTCCCACATCCTCCACACACAGAGTAGACAGGGATGGGCAACTTAGACATTGGCTACCCAAAATGGGGGGTGGGGGGCTACAAAGGCAAGAAGTGACTGGCTTACAAGCTTTCAAGAGGGAACCTAGATCCAGAGGGCCTGGAGGAAGGTAGAATCTCCAGTGAGTAGTATTCAATCTGACTAGGCGGGGTTGATGCAATGAAATGCAGAAGGTCTCTTGTGACAGACACAACAGTGAATAATTGTTATCAGGACTGATTGTGAGGGTTGGAAATGTAAAGGTAGATGTTTTATAGCAAGGAGGGGAGTGATTAACTTTTCAGTCTAGGAGTGGAGGTCCCTAGAACCATCAAGGGAGAAGAGCAGAGAGCGGGACCCTACCCAGAGAAGCAGTGATGCCTGAAATGGAGGCAGAGATGATGACGTGGAGCGATGGAGCAACTGGAGACTTTAGATCCAGAGAGGGAGAGCGACTGTGTGCTGAAGACCTGGGGGGTACGGGGGGAAGGATTGCATGGAGGGGATTGTAACCATGGCAATGAGACGATATATGATAGAATGAATGTAAAACCAATGTCCTCCCATGTAAACTATCACATAATTCACAATAAAACATTAAAAAAAAAAAAAAGGCACTGCTAGATTTGATTCTTTTATTCATTCATTCATTCTTCAATCAATCAATCAACAAATTCATACTGAGTATCTAGTGCACACCATGACACTGTACTAGGCATTAGATACAATGGGGAAAAATTAACAATTCAATCAAAACTGGGATGGATAACATCCATAAAGGAGATGTGCTATGAAAGCATCTACAGAGGAAATCTGATATAGGTTAGGGTGGGGAGGTGATCAGAGAGACTTCATCCTATGGGAAGTTTCTGAATTAGGAAGAAGCATGGCAGGTGGTGACCTAAATAAAGGTCTCTGGCTGCAGTAGAGAGTGAGGACGGTGGGACCATGAGGGTGGAGAAGCCAGGAGAAGTGACATGGGGTCTTCTCTGAATGGCCAAGAGGTCATTGTTTGATCTCTTTAACTGTCACTGTCATTGAATCTCTAGAGTACAAAGTCTTTCATTCAAGTTTAGTACTATCATATACTTTTCTTCCTGAATCCCCTCACCTCTTTCATTGAACTATCCCATTACCAAACCCTGAGAGTAGGCCTCTATGACTGTTGCTAGAACAAAAAAGAAAGCATAATTGCTAAAAAGTAGAAAGGAAGATATAAAAATGTTAGGATGCCACAAGGAAAATACAATGAACATGAATTAAAGTTCTCTGGGAGGAGAGGAAAAATTCTTATGGAAAAGAAAGAAGTGATGTGGACTTAAGCTGATCAGCAGGGTTAGACTGGGCACTAACCAAGAGTTCTAGCAGAGATACAAAGGTCTTTAAAAAATTTTGTGGGAAAATGGTATTAAAAGATAATAAAAATTTTTCCACAAACTTTTTGAAACCCACTCATACTGCTAGAGGCATCCTGTCCTGTGTTGAGGGCTTTTACTTACACAAAATTGTCAAACTTTAGCGTGCATCAGCATTAACTGCTGAACCCTACCAGCAGAGATTCTAATTCCATCTGTCTGGAGGAAGGCCCATAGATATGCATTTGTAACAAATGCCAAAGTGATGTTGCTTGCCATCCCTAGTCCAGATACCAGAGCTACTGTTCTAGCATTCCTCCAATGACTCAATGCAATGTAGGAAAAACATATATATTTCAACCTGGAGATTATTAAAGTAAATCAACTAAGGACTTTTCAATCCTCCCTCCCCTAAGGGATTCTGATGTGTACCACAATTGAGATCACTGGTTAAAAAATAGATACAGATGCCTCGCAAACAGGAGGGAATTAGATAATCTTAAAATATGAAGTTAAAGGGAAATGAACATCAGGATGAACCGGAGGTGCTTGAAGGGATGGAGCAGGAAAGTAGATCTCTCACGCTTACTCTTACAGAGAACTGAAGCAGGAAGTGCCAGTCACACATCACAGACCTCAAAAACCATGCAATAACCTGCATGTACGAGACATCACGATTTTGCCAGAGAGTCCCATTCTCATGCACCCCATTCTTCTCCCTCTTACTACAAAGATGAAGTTCCTCATCGGAGCCATCGCCACAGTCATCATCTCCATCACATTGCCAAAATGACTGGATACAAACATGGTTTTTACACTCGAACATTGTGGTTGGACAATACGCCCCATTGGGATAACGGGTGGCTGTTGGGTAGGGAGGAGACATGATCAAATTATTGTGAAAAATATTACTTGTTTTGCAAATATATACTGCTATTTTTTCATAAGGTCTTTCCACTATAGCCCGCTTTTCTTTATTCACCAGATGTGCTATGGCCTTAAACTGTCTGGGCTTCTGATGGAAGTTGTCTATACCCAGTTGGATTCCACATGGATTATAATTTCATCGATATGGATCGTTGGGTGGGGAGCACTGGGTTTTTTTCTCTATACGTTAGTTCAACTCAACTGTGTCAGGACTGGCTTTACTCATCATACATATATCTCATCTCTTTGAAACGTATGATGTGGCAACTAACTCATTAATAATAGCCGTCATTGTTGGTCTGCTCGATCTGTCTACCCTGTGGTTCGCAGTCCAGTGCTTATCCTATAAAGCTTCTGTGCACTCCACTTGACATGTTGTTGTTAAGTGCCATCAAGTCGGTTCCAACCCATAGCGACCCTGTATAGGGTTTCTAAGGAGCAACTGGTGAGCTTGAACCATCAACCTTTGCAGTCTGACGCATTAACCCACAGCGCCACACCAGGACTCCTAATAGTCATCATAAATAATACTTATTCAGTGGTTCATGAAGGCTAAAATGTGAATGATCATATTGGCCTTATATTTCTAATGGCATTTTATATTAATTGTATTATGCAATTCAGGTAACTTTTAATGTTAAAAATTCAGTATGTCCTAACACCCAGCACAGGTTCTTTAAACTAGTCTATTATTCAGTGCTCAAATATTCTTTTTCTACCAGCAATGATTTCCATAACTGGTAAGAGATAAACACTTTCATTAGCACATTCTGTATTTGAAATATTGTTAATGAAATACACTGGAATGGCTACTGTGAGCTTTATAGGCATGGAGACTCGGACCCCATGGGTATTGATAATTCTCAATGGAGGCAGAATAAAGATAACTATGGGTTCCTGGTATGGTGCTGTAGGATCAGCTTTGGACTATGAACCACCATCTACTCCTCGGAAACCCTATACAAGGTTACTATGAGTTAGAACCAACTCAACAGCACCTAACAACTTAACTGATGGGAGAGCTGGGGTCTAAAGTTCCACTTTTATACATGTCAAGTCAACATTACCACAGCTATCTATAGACTTACGACAAGAGTTTTCATCAGAGACATCGAGACAGTCAGCTATTCCATCACATTGCAAATGTTCAGGCACACAATGTCCACTCCCACACTGAAAATATCCAGGATGGCAGGTCTTCAACTCTGCAGATAATAGATTGTTAGTCCCAAAATATCTTCCTTCTCAGACACAGGTATTAGCTACACAGAATGCATACTCCATAACACTCACAATTTGTGGTTAGAGAATGAATCAACTCTCAAAACTCACAGCTTCTCTACTCAAGTGCCCACTGCCCCCTCCCCCAATTAAACAATCTCCAGCTCTTAAAGCTTTTTCTCAGCAGTCAGAATTCCCAAACCTTAATGATTTTTCTCAGAACCAACCCTTGATTGTTCATTTTGTAATCCCTATTCAAATATCCTGATCTCTATACCAGGAGCTACAGTAGTAAATATTCCTTGGGCTATGTTCCACAGAACTGTAGAAAGACCAATGTTTTTGTTTACAAAGTCAGTGTACATTAAAGTTAATCTGACATTCAAATTCAAATTACATTTAAAACAGTCTTTGCAATTTTGCCCTATTATCATAAATCTAGATTGAAGAACAGACTATCTAGAGCAGAAAGCACTACATTAGGCTAAGGCTGATATGTAACATGAATGGCAAACAAAAACTATTTCACTCTAAAAAACGTTGTAGACACTGAAATTACCGCAGTCCCGCTCATCTGAGTTGTCCCCACAATCATTGTCATGGTCACAGATCCATCGAGAGGGAATGCAGTGCTGGTTGTCACACCTGAACTCACTCTCTGTGCACTCCCGGGGGACTGGAAAGGAAAGTAACATGACCATCAGGGACACCACAACTCACACACAAGAAACAGACCAAATGCCCTCATGTCTCCCACATCTAAGAGGTCGACTTAGGCAGATAGCCCATCCTTCAAATACAGACCTTCTACTTCCATTTTAAGTGACTGATTTTTATGATTACAACTTTTTAAATTAATTTTATGATTATAATTTTCCTTCAAATACAGAGCTACTTCCATTTTAAATGACTGATTTTTATGATTACAATTTTTTCACCTCTGATGGCCATCTGGATTCTTCCCACAACTCTCCTCCCTTTTTTTAATTACATGCTCTTTATGTATTTCTTTTTATCTTTTTAAATTTTTTGGATTTCTCTTTTATGTAAGAAATTTGCAGCTAACTGATATTTGCAGTTGTAATCAAGCATCCTGACTTTTTCAATTGTGTTTCTGTAGGATAAGCACTGGCCGCAAGGTTGGTTTGAACTGCAAGATTGGCAGTTCGAACCTACCAGCAGCTCCTCGGAAACTCTATACAGAGTCACTATGAGTCAGAACCGATTCAATGGCACTCAACAACAACAACAATATGAGTCAGAATCGATTCAATAGCACTTAACAACAACAGACCAGGCTGTAGTTCTTCTCACTCAGGGAATATTAAGTAAGGATTTGTGAAGTGGTTGAGAAAAGGAAGCCAAAGACTAGAATCACACCAAACTAGAGGGTCAGTCTTGAATAACTGAGTACACTCGAAGCCCTGTCCTGAGCATGCATCATTGGCTAATGATGCATGTTAATTCTGAATTAACCAATATGAAATATAATCTAACTTTGGCTAACCTTTTCAAAGTAAGAAGGGAACACCATTTGCAATTTAATGTTGTTAGTAACATTGAGTCAAAATTCTAAGTGTCGTCAGATTGGTTCTGACTCATAGAAACCCGATACAGGATTTCCAAGGAGCAGTTGGTGGGTTTAAACGTCTGACCTTGTGGTTTGCAATCAATTTTGACATGTAGTGTGACCCTACATAGGGTTCCCTAGGCTGTAAATGTTAGCACAGAAGCAGAAAACCTCTGGCGGAGCATCTGCTAGGCTTGAACCACCAACCTTGTTGTTCACAGTCTAGTGTTTAGCCTACAGAACCACCGTGCTATTAGCTAGCCCTTATTGTTAGGGACTCCATGCACTGTCCACTACTGCACCATCCCAATGGCAATTGATGATTCTGATGTATATGGTTGTCACTGGCTAACTTTTTGAAAGTAGATCATCAAGCCTGTCTTCCTAATCCATGTTAGTCTGGAAGCTCTGCTAAAACCCATTCAGCATCATAGCAACACAGTCTCCACTGACAAGGGGTGAGGGGTTCATGGGAGGTGCTGGGAATCAAACCTAGGACTTCTGCATGTTGTTGCTACTGTTGTTAAGTATCATCAAGTTGGTTCCAACTCATAGCAACCTTGTATAGGGTTAACAAGGAGCAGCTGGTTCACTGACCATTTGGTTCACAGTCCAGTGTTGACCCTATAGTGCCACATCATGGAAAGTGTGAATTCTAACACTGACCCACAATAGCCCCAAGATGTGGTGCCATAACCGCAAAGTTGTTGGTTTAGTTTACACTCACTCACTAGCAGCTCCTCCGAAACCCTACACAGGGTTGCTATGAGTTAAACTGACTCAATAGCACTTAGCTACAACAACCATCAATACTCCAGAAAGGATAACAATACAAATACAAAAGTCTTTCTCCTCTACTGAAAAAAGAGATTAAGAGAAGCAGTGTTTTTGAGTTAGCATTTTTCTTTGCTCCCTCTTCTCTTGGTCCTATTTCTAGTCCATTCTATTCTATGGCTCATCAAGGTTTTTGTTTGTTTGCTTTGGGAGGGGGGAGGTGTGCACATAAATACATTCAATAGACAAAGATATACCTCAGCAAAACTTCTCCCAAAGCTTGATTATAAACATCTCAGAAGGAATAATATTAAGAAAAAGTAAAAATGGACCAGCCATAGAAAGCAATTGATCAAACAGCTGTCCTCACCCTACCATTTAGGAAGAAGTTGAATGGACCACTGAATTATGGACAAACCAATGACCACAGCTCTAGCTGCACATGAGGATGATTAAAAATCCCCAAACTTACCACAGCTGTCTTCATCTGAGTGATCTCCACAGTCGTTTTCCCCGTCACATCTCCAGCGAAGAGGAATGCAGATGTGATTATTGCAGCGGAAATATCCCAAAGGATTGCATGTTATTTCCTCTGCAAAAAATGGTTATCACAAAGACTTTAGAAGCCAATGGTCAAGAAAGTCACAGAACTGGCTGCCTTGTGAGACAGTCTGAGAATTAAGCTTTCGAATTCTGAAGCTACAAGAAGAATTCCAACGACATTGTCTTTTGTCTAAACAGAATCTATTCATTCTACTTGAAATTAAATCTTCTCTTTGATAGATACTGTTCAAAAATCAAATTGGCATTTGGCTTATAATCTGAAACAAAGACCTGTTAAGGAAAGCTAAAATGATACCACCATCATCAGTATTAAAATAACTCACCAGCTCCCTTACCTCTCTTCCAATAACACACAACACATACATACACACATAAAGACAGATGCAAATTAGAATAGACAGAGACTACAAGGACTGTCTCCCAAAGTTCTGCTGGGTGTGCTTGAGCCAAATGCGTAATCATTTCTACCACTCAAGGGCTTATATATGCTGGTATCTGGGGAATCCTTTAATTCATTTGGTCTTTTGGTATAAGTTCCTTCAAGTTGTCAGACTGACTACAGCTATCCATTAAATGATACGAAAGTTGGAGAGACATACAGAGTATTCCACCAATTACAGCTTCCTTTGGAAAAGAATTTCCTTTAAGAGACTACATATATAGATATATATATATGTACAATTCTGTAAATAACTAAAAATACATATTAGTAGAAGAATGAGCCGATGATCCTTTTTCAGAGGTAAACAAAGGGACATGGGAAACCTATTTTCATCTCCTATAAATAGCTCTGGTAGCGTAGTGGTTACGAATCGGGCTGCGAACCTCAAGGTCAGCAGTTCGAAACTACCAGCCGCTCTGTGGGAGAAAGATGAGGCTTTCTGCTCCCGTAAAGATTTACAGCCTCGGAAACCCTGTACGGGGTCACTATGGGTCAGAACCAACTCGATGGCACTTAACAACAACAACATCAGTATGCTAAACACTAGAGCATACTGACACTACTCTTTTCACTCCAGTCCTGGTCACTTCCCGACACCCCTGGGCCCCTCTTACCACAGCCTTCCTCATCACTGTTGTCCCTGCAGTCGTCAAAACCATTGCACACAGCCCACTTGGGGATACAGCGATAGTTGGTTTTACAACTGAACTCCGTATAGTTATCACAACGATACGCAGGTCCCACTGAAAAGGGAGGAAGCAGCAAGGTCAGAACTGAAGTCTAAGTCCTGTTCCAAAACTGCACAAGGAGATGTGGTTTCACTGTTGCGTTATGGAAATGTTCCTGAAGAATAACAATAATCATATTACCCGCTACACTGACTCTGGCAACATGTATCTGGTTTAGGGCCAATCTACTCATCAAGAGCTGAAACATAGAGATCTCTAAATTGTCTCACTATCTCCATACCACTCAGTCATGTTTCAGAGGACTGGGTTTGAATGTTTTTAATAATGGGGTCAAGTGTCAGCTCTGCCACTAAGTAGCAATGCTCTTAACTTGAGCCTGATTTTTTTGCTCTATAAAACGAGAATTGGTAAAGCCCACCTTCTTGCCCACACAATGTTTCAAATGACAAAGTTCTTATCTCAGTGTGCGTGCTTGGCTTATCAAGAGACAGTATCAACACCGCACATGGCTACATTTTGCCTGCAGTGCTGGCATTATCAGGGAGAGCTCAAAAGGAGATATGGGCTGAAGTAGAGGGTTTATGGGCTGAAGTAGAGGGTTTTCTTCAGTTCACACTGCCCTGGTCCTCCCCCAGGCACTTACTGCATTCGCTGATGGGCTCATCTGAGTGGTCTCCACAGTCGTTGTCATGATCACACTTCCAAGATTGAGGGATGCAGCGGCCATTATCACACCGAAACTGACCAGGTAGGCAGGTCCTGGTGGTACAGTGGGAACTGGCTTCATCAGAATTATCCAAACAGTCATCCTGAGAGTCGCATTGCCAGGATTCGGGGATGCAACGTTTGTTGGCACACTGCCATTCATAGGACGCACACTGGTGATTCTCTGAAACCAGGGGCATTTAGTTATCAGCTTGGACAACATCTAGAATGAAAGCTCCTAATTTACACTGATGGAGTCTGGAGAATTCGATCATCATTTCTTTTAAGAGCAGCCCTGGTAGTGGAGTGGAGTATGAGCTGGGCTACAAACTGCAAGGTCAGCAGTTCACAGCTACCAGTCATCTACAGGAGACAGATGAGGACTTCTGCTCCCCTAAAGACTTACAACCTTGGGAACCCTACACAGGGTCACTGTGAGTGGCATACAGCCACCACCATGTCCTAATACACTTCACTAATCACCTATATAGGCAGTTATTCTTTGGACAATAACTGTTTTTTAGCTTCTTAAATATCTTTTTCTTGCATGCAGAATTAAGAGGTAAAGATTGAATCACTGTTGGATTACTCAATTCACTTCCCATTCCTCTTTATCTACTGGACATCCGTGTTCAAAATGTATCTGTTGCTGGGATTGTTATTTGTATTTTTATGGACTAAAAAGTATTCTGTAAAAATAAGTATTACAACTGGGAGTCCTTGTTTCAAATAGGGGTGAGGAACCCTCATTCTACCCTCAATGTTAGCTCTCCAAAAGGTTTCAGTACACCTGGTGATGAGCTGCCAATACAGACAACTTATTTCTCTATCTCAACCATCTGCCTTGTAGAAACCTTAGGATTCCTAAAACAATTTTCACCTAGGCTTTTGACCAGTTTTTCATTTATGACATTCGATAAATCACTACAGGATCCCATCAGTAGACAATTAAGCAGAGAAATGGGCAAAAAAGGCACAAAGCAATCCAACACACCACAAAGGACATGGTCTTCATCAGACCCATCAGGGCAGTCTTGGTGAGCATTGCATAAAAAGCGTGAGCTCGTGCAATTGCCATCACTGCACTGGAACTGTCCCAGTCGACAGTAACGCTGTGGACAAAGGGGCGGTTCATCAGAGCCATCTGCGCAGTCTCTCTGCCCATCACACTTCCACCAGATAGGAATGCACCTGCAGAGAGAGAATTCAGCCCTTAGCAGAGCGAGATAAAGGCGGAGACAACTGCTACCTGGAGAAAAGGAGCAACACTGTGCATGCGTTTTCTCACAGCCTCAGAAGGAGTGATTTAACCCAAGGTGTAACTAGACTATATAGAAAAGGTTTGTCAAGATCCAAATACATACTAAAAGTGTCATTTGAGAACGGCGATGACATGTTTACCATGACAAACACTGCAGTGTGGGTTTGAGCTAGTTCTGAGTGGTTGTTGTTAAGTGCCATTGAATTGGTTCCGACCCACAGTGACCCTGTATAGGGTTTCCAAAAAGCAGCTAATGAACTTAACCCACCGATCTTGTGGTTCAAAGTGACCTTGCAGTCCAGCACATTAACCCACAGTACCATACCAGGACTCCTTATGGTTCTTAGTTGTTGTTGTTAAGTGTCATCGAGTTGATCCTGACCCATAGCCACCCTGTATAGGGTTTCCAAGGAGCAGCTGGTGAGCTTGAACTGCTGACTTTGCAGTTCAAATGACTTCGCAGTCTGATGCATTAGCCCACAGCGTCATACCAGGACTTCCATTGTTCTTAGTAGCAGGGATTAATTATTTACCAGACACTGTGAGTTGGGAAGCTGGAGTGGCCAGTTCACAATAGGTCCTTTGCTAGATCCTTAATCTAAGAGATTTTAGGTTATCAGCAAAACCATCTGCTACTGAGCCTTGGATACTATGATTTACATCACAGCCTCTCCCCACCCAAATTTCGGACTTCCCAGTCATAAATGGCCCGTGTGGCCTTTATTAGGGAAATAATCTGAGGTTATGTTTCATTGTAAACACAAGTGATCAAGAATGAATCTGAATGTGAAGCCCTGGATCCTCCGGAATAATTAGCTAACATGCAAGGTCAGCCTGTGTGGAAGACAGTGGAGACTGTCAATCTAAATGGCTACTTTTCTATATAAAGTCTTTCTCTGCCATTCAAGAAAATTCATTGGAAATAAGAAATACAACATTTACTTCCTCTCTAAGGAGCTCTGGTAGCAAAGTGTTTATGAGTTGGGCTTGTAACTACCAGCTGTTCTGTGGGAGAAAGATGAGACTTTCTGCCCTCATAAATATTTATAGCCTCAGAACCCTATGCAGGGCGTTATGAGTCGGAACCAACTCCACAGCACATAATCAACCAACCAACTTCCTCTCTACAGATAACAAAAGTTACATATGTGACCCTAAAACCAGAAGAATTAGATGGCACCTGGCTACCACTACCAACTGCTCTGAAAGGGATTATTATATTAGAAGGCCTGAATGTTGTTGTTGTTGTTAAGTGCCGTCGAGTCGGTTCCGACCCATAGTGACCCTGTACAGGGTTTCCGAGGGTATAAATCTTTATGGGAGTAGAAAGCCTCATCTTTCTCCTGCGGAGCGGCTAGTAGTTTCGAACCATTGACCTTAAGGTTCACAGCCCGATTCGTAACCACTACGCTACCAGAGCTCCTTAGAAAGGCCTGAAGAGAGTGAGAGAAAATGTAGAACAACAACAAATCATTAAAAAAAAAAAAAAAGACCAGGTCTATAATGAACTCAGCCCCCATGGCTCTATTAGTAGATAATGCTTTGGGGGCAGCACTCGTGAAGTAATATACATCATAGAATGGCCAGGTATCAGATATTTACCCAAGGACAAGGTTCAGAAAGGTTGGGAAAGAAGGAGGAATGGAAGCAATGGACTACTTGATGCTGCACTGAGGGGATTACAATCATTGAGATGAAACAGAGTGGATGATTTATTGAATATAAAACTGAGGATCGGTTCTGTAAAGTTTCACTCAATTCACAATAAAAAATTCACAATTTTAAAATTGCATATACAATTTCCTTATATTCATGAAAGAAATTATCGGATGTTGGAGCCTAGAGTGAATTCAAAATTAATTACCCATAATCTTGGTTCATTAGAAAACTCAACATCCCCTGGAGACCTGAAGTTCAAGGTGTGCCCAAGAGAGTGAGAGGCGCTGGGGAGAGAAGAGAGGAACTTACTTTTCACTATCTGCACATAAGAACTGGGTGCTGGAACACCTGGGTAAACAGCGGGTGCTTCCACCAAGGCGGAGAGTCTGGAAGTGGTCTGGACATTCACAGGTGAATCCTTGGCCTCCAGCTTTGATGAGGCAAAGATGAGAACAGCCACCATTGTTGATGCCACAGGGATTGTTCACTAGTGAAAATGGAACAAAATGCATGATCTCTTGCTTAAACAGAGTATTCAGCACAGACTAGTTGATTACTTACATTGACATCAAACACATTATCCTAGTTCTTAAAAACTATCAGAAGTGAGGCCTAGACACCGGTATTTGTGGCTATGGGAAAAAAACTGTGTTCCTCAAAATCCTGGGAAAGCAGATAGGAAACTTAGCTTACATCCAGACAAAAGGTAAAGTGTGAATTTCTGGTAGACACTTCAGTCTCTCATTCTAAAGGTATGAGCAACAAAAGTTTGGCCAAGAATGATGCAGATGGATACAATAAACAGTCTCCACTTATTAGGACACCATTTAGAAGTAAAGATTAATTTGAACTTTTACTAAAATGTTGTTTTTAAGTGCCATCGAGTTGGTTCTGACTCATAACAACTCTATCTGTATAGGGTTTCCAAGGAGTGACCAGTGAGTTTGAACTGCTTAGGATCCAGCACTTATTCTACAGCGTCCAAAAAGAAATACTTTGATCATGTTAATTCCCAGTCTTCCTTATGGACAAGTTTACTGTGTTTTAGGAAGACATCACAACAAAGCAGGCCCCCAAGATCTAATCCATCCCCCAAAGTATACTCTGAGCCTTTCCTAGATTATAAAATGGCTCTGAATGCATAAAGAGGAAGCAAATAAAAACCCACATTCTCGGACTTATGACAGACTGAAATGCATTACCTTCTGTGTGGTTCTAGAAAGCAGGGACAACATCTCTTTATAAAATGATATTATGCCATACATAGACATAAACTGAATGCATGATGTGGTATAATAATGATTATAATTTTCTTCAAAATAATTTATTCTCAACAGATTGAAACAAGTGTTGAGGAACAAGTGTTAATTTCTTAGATGTCATCAATAGATGTGTTATAAATGAAATGCACATATTTTTCAAAAAAAGCTTTAATGGTTAGGGCCAAAACGTCATAATTTTATACCATTTCAAAATACTTCAGCCTGCGGAGGTGGGTTTAATAACAGAAGAAAAAACACTTCAGTCCTCCTACTAAAATAAATGTGACAACATAGTGTCAAATCTCTAAAAAATAGCTTTTCCCCAAACTTCATACTCCTCAATTCTCAACATACATTTTGAAGAAAACACTGATAATAAACACCACATTCTTCCTCAATTAGGAAATTTATACTGAATGAGACAAGAATCAGAAGCAACTTTATCAAACTTCTGAATCACCCCTACTCACCAATTGGCTGCTTGTAAGGATGATACACATGGATGTCAAAGGGTCTATGTGTTATGTTCATGAGCACCATCCTAGCTGATCCATCATATTTATTGCCCTTTTCAATGGACCTTGTATTCCAATCTGTCCAATAAATAGTGTCTTCAAAAATGGTAATAGCAAAGGGGTGTGACAGTGTCCCATCATACACTGTATGCCGATAGTGGCCGTCCAAATCAGAGTACCTGGAGTTACAGGAAGAAACTGTCACTCGGTGGAGAAGATAATCTCACTGCTGCAAACACTTTAACCACTGTGCTACAAGGGTGCCATCCCATGCAGATTGATGGTGCTGGTAATTACGTACCAGAGTTGGTTCCGACTCACAGGGACCCTGAATAGGGCTTCCAAAGCTGTACATCCTTATGGAAACAGAAAATAGCCTCCTCCCGAGGAGCCACTGATAGATTCCAGCTGCTAACTTAGTGGTCAGCAGCCCAGATCATAATTCAATATGCTACTAGGGCTCCTTTCCCATACAGATAACAGCCTGGGAACCCCTATATCGTAGTTCTAGTCTGTCACACCAGCAACAACAACAACACAAGTCGCTCAAGTTCAAATCCTTCCTCCAAACCCCTAGTCCTTAAATAAGTCTAAAGGGTAATTTATAAAAGTTCAAAAGCAATGTTGTTGTTGTTATGTGCCGTGGAGTCGGTTCCGACTCATAGTGACCCTGTACAGGGTTTCCGAGGCTGTAAATCTTTACGGGAGCAGAAAGCCTCATCTTTCTCCCATGGAATAGGAAAGTTTAAATAATCCCTAATTCCTACCCACTGCTGCTTTCCTGCAGAAGTACTGCCACCATAGCAGTTGTAGGTCTAGCAGTGATGTTCTCCATTAAGCACCCTTTTGGCATTCTGTGGCAAGCTTCTTCCTAGGTTCCTAAGTCATGGGAAGAAAGTCTGCCTTCACAAGAAGAATTATCTGGGAAAAATTCCTCTAGAAGATAGCTGGTTTCTCAGTATGATCTGAGAGGAGTATTCTAGCTGAGTTAAATTACAGACTGCATAGTTAATTTTGCATACAACAGCAGTAAGGTGTTTTTTCCCAGATAAATAAATTTCTAGACAAGGTTCCCTGGAAATTTCCAAGTCTTCCCAATTACAATGTCTCATTATTGCTATGATTGTATGGCAGATGTTATTTCAAAACTACCAGACCTTAAAACCTGAACAGGAAGTGGTTCAAGCTAGTCCATAAGGAACTTAATAATGTTAGCCATGGGTTGTCAAAAATATTTTCCAAAATATAATCATTGATGGTAACAGAAAAGCCATAGGAACTTGAGGCCTTGCTTGGCTTCTGTTGATAAGAATGTATGTAAATGACCAGGACTTAATCACCATACAATTGTCCTGAGACCTTTTAGTTTTTGCACTATTTCTATAAAAAGATCCCCAGAAATCTTTATGTTTTGTCAAAATCTTATGTGTGCATCCAAACCCATACAAAATACCAATTGTGCATTCTATAAAAATATATGTCTTTATTTTTGTTGTTGTTCTGACTCATAACGACCCTGGATAGGGTTTCTGAGGAGCAGCTGGTGAATCTGAACCATTGACTTTATGGTTCAAAAATGATCTTGCGATCCATACCAGGATTCCCTAAAAGACTACCACAGTCTAACGAGGTATTGGTTGTTTAATGATGTGTATTTCTTTTCTTCCTTTTTCTTTTTTCTCAATGAATATTATGGTTTTCATTGAAGAGTATACTATTTGACTTTTTTTTTTTTTTTAATTATCCCCTTATCAGTCATTACTCCTACCTACAATACGTAGTTGTACTTATTAAATACACCCAAGTATTTTAGGAAAAACTTTTCCAATACTTTTGTTCTTTTTCAAATACTTAAATCCATATATTTGTTGGTTGCTGTTAAGTGTCATCGAGTCAGTTCCAACCCAATAGTGATGCTGTACAGGGTTTCTGAGGAGCTGCTTGTGACTTAGAATCGCTACCTTGCAGTTGAGTGATTTATTCTACACCAGGACAACTGGTACCATAAACTATGAGCTATGTGGCTCCAATTAACTGCCTATAGGCAATCTTAGTTAGCAGTGTTCTGAGTGACTTAACACACAAGCTAGTATGGGACTAATACACTGGAAACTCAACCCCTATGTTTGCAATAGTTAAACAGTTATTTTATTTTTCTCTGTATACGTACTCGATATAACCCAAATGAGCATCTGCCCAGTAGAGTCTATCATTGGTGTAGTCAATGGTGATGCCATTGGGCCACTCTATCTTGGTAGAAATAATCACAGACTTATTTGTTCCATCCATGCCTATTCTCCCAATGTACGCACGGTGACCCCAGTCGGTCCAGTAGACATACCTGTTTGAGCAAACACAGTTAGTTCCTAAAGCCAAAAGAATCTAGCAGTCAAAGACCATACCTCTTCTCTTCCCCATATAAAAAAATTGAGAGTACACTCTGTAACTGTTCTCGGAGAGGAAAGAGAGAGAACAAGGAAATAATCTATGAGAAAGTAGGGGGTGATATATGGGAAATGTCCAAGAATGAACATGATCAACCATGTATTTCAGTGGATTTGACAAGGAGAACCCAGTAAAGATGTGTTTTGACCACATAAAATAATCCCAGGAGACAATACCCATATCTTGGATGAAGAACAATTCCCCTAGGATATTCAAAGCAGAAGGTGTTGTTGGCATCCACGCAGTGCTCAGCCAACTTGCGGCGGAATCGGCCATGGAGATCAGAGACAAAGAGGCCATCCAGTGCAGCATCCAACCAATAAAGCTTTCTAAAATAGAGACCCAAGTGTTACTATTAATATTTAGCCACATTATTTCTTACTTAAACTACCTTGAAATCACAGTCACTTTTCCACCGGGTTTACTGGTCAGAAAGAGACTGGAAGAAGCTGAGACTATGGCCCTCAAACACCCTTCAGGTCAAGAATGGAAGTCCCATCATGGCCCAATTTTCCGCCAAGCAGTAGATAAGTATATAGAAGGGACAACAAGAAGAATGAAGGATGCTCATCATGGAATGGTCAATCATTCAGAATCAAAAGGCAACTTTTACCTAAGGACAATGTGGAGAAGGGATAGGAGGGAGAGTGGAGCAGAGTGGAAATAGCAACTACAGGGACAAAGTGGGTAACTTTTTTTTTTTTAGTTTTTATTGTGAAGTGAGTGAAATTTTACAGGACAGATTATCAGTTTTACAACAAATCACACATTTCATTGCAATGATTACAATGTGGGGTAACTTGTGTTGCGTGGAAGGGACTGTAATCATTGAGAGGAAACACAAAAGTGTATGATTTGTTAAGCATAAAATTGATGATCTTCTCTGTGAACCTTCACTCAATTCACAGTTAAAAAGTTAAAATACATATATATGCAAAAACCAATTGGAGGAAGGAGGAGGGGGAAAGTGTACTTTTCCTCCGGCAAATGAGAGTGGGGGAAAACAGCAAGTTGACTTTCTTGCAGTGAGGTTAATAGTAGGTGCCAGAGTGTGTGCTCCCCAGAGGGAATTCTGGGGCCACATGATGTCACATGAAGATTCTAGTTTTACTTTCTTCATGAAGCACAGGCATCTTTCCCAGTCAATAGGAAAGCTTAGAGGAAGAAGGAAGCTGAAGCAACGGGGTTATAATCTACAGTTTAAATGGTAGAGTAAAAGAAAGTTATCCAGCATAGCACCTGGCATGTAGAAAATGCTTAGTAAGTGGTTTTAAATTACAGAACACAATGAATCATCCCTCAATACAACCTCCAGAGGTAGCTAAAAGGCAAGCAATAGCAGAGCTCTTTCCTTCCTTATGAAACCCTATCCTCATAGAAAGTGTACCATAAACTCTCTTAAAATCACAATATTTTTGGTTCTGTAGATTCCCACAGCAGGAAAAAAAGAAAAAGAAAAACTCACTGTATTCACATAATGCCCCAAGTTTAAAAGATCAATTCCCTATTAAGGTGAAGAAGATATCGTTAGAATTTTTGAGCAATGTTTTCTTACCTGGTAACCCAGTCTACGGCCAGGCCTTCTACAGCTGGTAGATCATGGTTTATGACTATCTCTCGGTCTGTTGTATTCAGAAAAACTCTCTCAATGACTTTCCTTGATATATCAGCCCAGTACAATCTGTTTTCTACTCGGTCAAAATCCAGAGCCACAACATTTCCTAGTCCTTGCAAGAGGAGAGAGTAATATTCGCCATCTAAGGCTAGCTTTCTCACATAGTACCGGTTGCTAAAAATGAGATAGGGTGTGATGTTACTGTTCTGCCGGCAGCTCTTTCCATCTGCCTCACGAATGTAGCCTGGCGCACATTTACAGATGTAGGAACCCAGAGTGTTCTCACACTTCTGACTACAGACAGAGGGTGTCTCCTTGCATTCATCAATATCATCGCAAGTTCGGTGGTCAGACATAAGCTTGTAACCAGGCCGACAAGAACAATAGAAACTGGTCTGGGTATCAGTGCAGTTCTGATCACAGCCACTGATTGAAGGGTCATTGCACTCGTTAATGCCTGTAAGTAAAGGACAGTTATCAGAGGATCTAAAGTGATCAGAAATGTTACTATAGCTACTTAACATACCACCAGCAAGAATGGACGTGGAAGTCCTAGTAAGTCATAAAGGGTTGAGGGTCTGCAGTCTCTGTCCCCTTCTTCCTTTTCCCCAGTCTTCGGTCACACTCACCACATCCTCTCTCATCACTGTTGTCAGTGCAATCATCCAGGTGGTTGCAGACTTTTGCCATCTCAATGCAGTTCCCATTGTCACACTTGAACTCATGAGGGGGGCATGTGGCTTCTGGGGTCCTGCACAAATGCTCTAGCTCATCAGAGTCATCACCACAGTCATTGTCCCCATCACAGACATAGGGCTTATGAATGCAACGCCCATTTTGACAAGTAAACTGATAATCAGGGCAAGTCGGGTACGAGCAGTTCCTCTCATCACTGTAGTCCCCACAGTCATTGCGCCGATCACACCTGTGTAATAAGACCCGGGACCATGGTTGGAGAAGTTGACAAATCTCAACTATGACCCACTGAAGACTTCTCGTCTTCGCTACAGATCTGGAGGCCAGATCAACCATTTCAACAATGTAATCATCAGCCCCTCTGTGTTCCCTCCCTCAGAATCTTCATTCACAACTTTTCCAGGTGCTAGCATTAGACATTTGAGTCTAGAGTTATATAATTACATTCATTTTCCTTCAGTTGATATATTCATTAAGTACAACTTTTATAATCTTAGCGATCATTGGAGATATTCATCAGATAAAGAGGTGGCTTACGGGCATAGGCAATAATACCCCGAACAGCCATAGGATAGAAGTGTCCACCCACAACTGGAAATGCATAGAGTGACTGCTATATTGATAGTACAAATGCAGCCTCTAAAAATCACATATCTTCAAACTTGAGTAACTGGCAGTCCTCTTCCTTCCAGCCTTCATTTTAGAACTGCCATCTATCCCGAGACATGAGCTCTAGCAGGAGAACAGACTAGTTGCTGACTATGAAATATTGACAAAGGAATACTTCCTGCACGCTATAATGGGATTTAAAATTCCAGTGCTTCATGAGGACAATAAAGTTTTCATAAATTCTGTACGACTGGACTTTCTTCTCTATGTTAATCCAAGTTCCCATGAAAGTTGGATAAAGATAAGTAAACTAATGTTTGACAGTTCATAAAACAATTTATCATAGAGACATAGGAGGCACCAGAGTTGAATAGGGCCAATTCCACAACAGACCAGAACTGACATCCACAAATCCAGGGCACCTGCCAATGTGATTTATACTCAGGTGTATGCATGTAATTGTGAAGAGAGGTGTCATCAAAAGACATTGGTTCAGCCTCATTTGGTCTCCTGGGAGCTACTTAACTTTACTTTCTCTAGTTTCGATGCAATCCAAAGGTCAGTTAAGTGAGTAATCATCACATTTTTAGACACATATGCACACCATTATTCCAGTGAGCTGCTCAGGAATGACCCAATGGGAAAAACAGCCCCTGTACTACTATACCAAAAAGGGGAACACAAGAAAACCAAGGTCACCTGCTTCAAGAAAGCATTTTCTTATATCAAACACACTTTCATCATCTCCCTGGCACCCTGACCACATTATGCCTTTGATGGGTTCTGCATTGGTACAAACGCAAGTATATTACTATTAGGTACTAAAATCCTGTCCTTGACCTAAAGGTTCTTATTTATCTCCTGATTTTAAAGGAAACTGAAACCTTCCCACAGGCCACCAATGTAGTGTGGGTCCTAGGGATTGCATGTATTATGTTAGTCCTATCCCCATGGACAGCTGAGGTTTGCTGGGGAAACTTTTATCCCCAAAGCACCTGTAGGAGCTCAGGATGCAGAGTCCGTTGTTGCAGATAAATTCATTTCCCGAGCAAGATCTTCTGGTGCAGTTCTGATGTTCATCATAGGCATCATTGCAGTCTGCCTCACCATCACAGACCCAACTTCGTGGAATGCACCGCCGGAAGGGAGGAGCACTGTTCACACAGAAAAACTCTAAACTTGAGCAGGTGTGGTTCGCTGAAACCAAAGCACAGAAGACTCAAGGATCACATGAGAGCTCTAGATCACACAAGAACTTAGGAGACTCAGCATTCTGGGGATAAGAAGAAATGGGAGGGAAGCAGGTACACAGAGCAGACTGCTGCCTTGATAATTATGAATCATAAGAAAATATTTCCCAAAATTCTATTTTAATACCTTTGAACCTTAGGTTTTTGGGATTTTTTTCAGAATTAAGAAACAAACATTATAAAACATCTTAAAATTTTTTTCCCTTAAAGTTTAAGGAAACCTTTCCCACTTTGTTAACTAGACACCAAAACTGTCTTACACATTTGAGTAATGTTTAGTTTGTGAAGTGTAATCACACAAGTAGCATGTGGATAAGTATTCTTATGCCAGTTTTACAAATGAGAAGGTCTAAGTGGGTTAACTAAAAATAGAAAGAGCTAGTGCTTTTTCAACTACATTATAACTACCACCTCAAAGAGAATTACAATTAGGGTAGAGAGGAGGTACATATATCTACAAGAGTTGCCAGAAACCACTGGGAGAGCTAATTGTGAAGGCTATTGAGGCTGTTTAGGATTCTGAAGGGGTCATATTGATAGATTCTCTTGAAGGATGACAGATAATCAGAGGAACATATTATGAAGAAGTTGTAAGGTAATTGAAAACTGCGAGAAACACTGCACCAAGATAAACCGCTTCCATCACAACAACGCACCCATTCATTCTTTAAAGGTAGCAAAGACTGTCCTAAATTCCTTTAGGAAATTTTTCTCCATTCACCCTACAGCCTCTTCAAATTTATTTTTGTTCCCCAAAACCAAAGGACATTTAATATGAAAAAAAATTGTGCCCCTCAAAAAAATCCCAATGGCTACATTTATATATTATAAATCAAAGAACAGAAAGTTCTTTGGGGAAAGGTTAGAGAGACAGAAACACCTTCAGAAGTCTAAAAACCTAGATGGAGATTATGCTGAGAAACAATAGCTTCACATTTTTCTAGACTTTAATAAAGATTTCTATGATTTATTTTTTTAAAAACCCCAACAACAACAGTGGCCAACATAATTCTTACCACTGTAGACATTGTTGTTGTTAAGTGCTGTCGAGTCAATTCCGACCTGTAGCAACCCTACAGGGTTTCCGAGGCTGTAAATCTTTATGGGAGCAGAAAGCCTCATCTTTCTCCCACGGAACAGCTGGTAGTTTCGAGCTGCTGACCTTAAAGTTCGCAGCCCGATTCGTAACTACTATGCTACCAGAGCTCTTTGGCTCTGGTATTTATTGATTCATATTAGTATGAGCCAAATGCAAGAGAAAGAAAGTAAGCATTCTGCTGCCACAGAACAAGCCTGGCATGTGACCCGGAAGAGGGAGTCACTGGCCTCACTTACCACAGTTATGCCTTTCATCCTCGTCACTCATGTCTCCACAGTCATTGTCCCCATCACAGATCCAGCTGCTTGAGATGCACCTTCCATCATCACACTTGAACTGTGAACTGGGGCACGTCTGCTCATGGAACTCTGTAAAAGGATAAGCACTTGGTGAGGAAAGCTGTTCCCAGCACGGGTTGTGTAGGAAACCTGAACAACATGATCTTCTGCTTGTATGCTCTCCTATGCTAAGTCCTCCAAGGAGACCAATGCTGTGAGGTTAAAGCAATCCATCAACAGTGCAAACTATCTGTTCTGATGAGGTTTGCTATTCCCTTGCAAGTATGGTAGATAAACAATATTTTCTAAAGGGGATATGAATTACCTACTTCACACATGTCTCTACTTTGAAACCTATTTTTCAACCCAAATCACTGTGCAGTAGAAAGCCCCAACCCTAGCACTCTTCATCCCCACTTCCCTGCCCTCTTTTTCCTTTTCCTCATAGCACCATCATCTTTCATAATATGAACTCCTTGTGGGTAGGGACCTCTGTCTTGTTCAATATGTATAGATTTCAAATGATCTCACCCTTAAGCTTTAAGTGAACCATTACTGATTCAAATGTGTTTTTAATTCAACTAATCAAAGTGTCACTGGTTCATAAACATAGGGTCCCTTCAAAATACAGCTAAGACAAATTTTAACTATTAAATACACAGCGGTAAGGAGAAACTGATATGAATAGAGCAATACCTCTTACAGAAATCCAGACTTGCCTCACCTATGCACAAAGGATGTTCACTGCAGCATTGTTTTTCATACTAAAAAACTAGAAACAATCTAAATGCCCATCTGTTTAAAAAAGGAATGAGGCAGATCTGTGTTTGCCGATACGCTAACAAGATATTGTTAAACTAAAACGTATACAAACAAAAGGCAAATTGCATATATCCTTTGCTTTCTACAAAACATTCAGTATCAAGTGGAAGAAAAGAACTTAGCAAATAGCTCTAAACTATTAACCATAGAACTTCAACCTGAGAATAGTGAATTCACAGATAAAATTCTGCCAATGGTCCTAAGGAAATATTCCAAATGCAAAAATGTTTATATAGGTTAGTAATTATTGTAACACTGTTTATAATAGCTGGGGGGGGGGAGGAATGAAAGCAATATAAATGCTTAATAGAGGCACAGTTAATTCAATGATAATAAAACAACTCAATGAAGTCTTATATAACCATTAAGAGAGTACGAAGATTATATAACAGGCATCAGCAAACTTTTTATTGACCAGAGAATAAATATTTTGGGTTTGTAGGTCATGTGGTTTCTAGTGCACCTACTTGACTGTTATTTTAGCACCATAAAGTTGGTGGTTCAAACCCACCAGTCATTCCTTAGAAATCCTATACTGTGTTGCTATGAGTAGGAACCGCTT
>NW_006408617.1:10972563-10974400 GCF_000296735.1 Chrysochloris asiatica
AAAAAAAAAAAAAAAGCAACGTAGAGGATTATATCTTTGTACTTTTACAAAAAGGAAAATATATGGATATAGATTAAATCTTGCACTGGTACAAAGCAGCCCCCGATACCAACAGGGATACGATAGCCTCCAGAAATATGAGGGTACCTAGAACTTCTGGAGTATCTAAGATGGCTATAGGAACCCCACATCACAAACTAGCACAGAGCTAGAGGAGAAAAAGGTGTATGCATTCATTTTCTACTCTTTCCACAGCCAGGACTCAAGTCAAATTCTTAAATCCCAATTTTCAGTTAACCGACTTGATGGCACTTAACATCACCACAAGCCAGGTATTGTATTAGGTGCATCACCAACATAATCTTCTTTTATTAGTATCAATCAGAAAACTCCATGTGCCACACAGTGCCAGCTCCTATACATTACCGTGCATTAACTGTCTTTAATGACGACCTTGCCTGCTTTCCATATCCCTGCTGGGAGCAATGTCACCACTCAGCAGCCATGACCCTGGTCTATATATTGAGAGTAGCTGGAAGAGACTGAAGCCCTTGAGCTGTATCATAAGACTTTTCAGCTTGCTTATTCTCTTACCACAAGAGGCAGGTTCATCAGATCCATCACCACAGTCTTGGTCTTGATCACAATACCATCGAGAAGGGATGCATCGCCCAGATGCACACAGGAACTCGCTGTCACTGCACGTGTTAGCGACTGGAAGAGGAAAGAAGATAAAACCCCTGAGCAAAGCACAACTTGCTCCCATCAGTCTTAACCATCTCTCAATTGGAAAATAGTTGCCAAAAAAAGAGAAAATAGTTGGCAAGAAAATAAGAATGGGGGTGGGGCACAGAAAGAGAAGGGTATTTGGTTTGCCAAAGGAAGAAACCAACTGTAGTTTTTAGAAATACCAAAGCACTAATTATGGAAATTGGCTACACAATTTATATAAAATTAGACTTGATTATATTTTTTCTGCTATAACATTGTAATTTCAGATAATTTAAAGCACCTATATAACCATGGGAGTCCTGGTGTGGTGCTGTGGGTTAATACACTCGACTGCAAGGTCAGTGGTTCAAGCTTACCAGTCACTCCTCAGAAACCCTATACATAGCCACTATGAGTCAAAACTGACTTGATGGCACTTAACAACAACAACAACACCATGACCATGGCTGAGCTTACTCATACCCAACCTTTCAGCCATGTTAAACTATGTCTCTAGGGAGTTGGCAAAGTTTTCCTCTTACTTATCCTTGTGTTATAGAACATTTATTTGTATAAGTCGAAGAATCTACCTATGTTCTTTTCTTGAGTAACCTTAGGTAAATAAACCAGATCAAGTGCATTTCACAAGTTGCTATGTGGGGTGGGTCCAGACCAGAATCAAGTCTTGTAATTGTACTGGCCTGAAAACCTCTCTTGCTTTGGCCCATGATCATTGATGATTTTCCAGGACTCTGGAAAGTTCAGCAAATAACTCCAGTCTACCTGGTCTTATCTGATGTCTGTGTCCTAAATTATGCTTCCTCATTCTGCTTTATTAGAACTAATTTCTGTTCTTAGACTATAGCCATCTCTGAGGAATAATCATTACATTTTTTGGTTTCCTTAGGAGAGGACCAGGGTCCAGAATGTAACTACCTATGCCATTCATGTATAAGAATGTATATACCATTTGACATATATGATCAATGTTATTAAATTCTTAAATATCCATCTAATTACTTACACAAATAGTCTCAAAGTTACCAAGCTTAAGAAAGGCCCTTTAGGGAGTGATTGACTTTGCAGTCTAGGAGTGGAGGTCCCTGGGACCATCAAGGGAGAAGAG